>NC_092057.1:20881613-21036613 GCF_039877785.1 Chaetodon trifascialis
CCACTGTGCTGGCAGTGTCCCATGCCTGCTCTTCTTTGGGGTTTGTGGCCACTAGAAGAGCTGTAATTACGGCCCGAGAGATCCTCTAATCTAGAATATTCTCTTGACTGAACCTGCTGCACACCCATCGCTGTGTCAGCACTTCCCTCTCTGGCCATGTGGTTGTTTTTTTGGTGCGACTGGCTTTGTTTCAGCCTGTTAAGTTGCTCAGCGCATTTTTACAGATGTTTAAATACTCCCCCACTTTGCCGTGCTTACAAAAAGCAAGTGCTAAAGCCATTTTCCAGCTCCCTTGTTTCATCACATCTACACTCTCTTTGAGGCTGACACTAACGTCTTCAGCTCAATTACTTTAACCCCCCGCTCCGTCTCCCCTCCTCAGTTACAGCTTTTTTAAAAGACTTGTTATGCCTTTGTGGCAATTATACTAAGACCCACATTTCATGGAAAGTACATCATTATGACCCCTTTGAGTTTTCGTTCCATGGAGGTTGATGGGATTGTCTAGAGGGTGTTGTGGAGTCAGTGTGGCAACCTGCTCTCTCCTGAGTGAGCCAACCGTTCCAGTTAGGCAGCTTTGCATTCATGCAGTATAATAACAGGTTATCTGTGCTTTCCTGACAGTCAGCTCCTCTCTCCAGTGTGGCTTATGGCATTGTGTGGTCAGGGTTGCATAAAAAAAAAACTGGCATTGAGCTGAAGATCCTGAGAAGTAAGAAAGTCCTCTCCTGGCTGAAGGATTCAGCAGCGCTGCGGTCAACCTGAATGTTGCGCCTGAAGCTTGATGCTGTGATTCCCTTCCTTTAAATCTCCTCGTAAGAGTGAGCGAGCCTCAACTCAACCAAACAGCTACATCCACTGTGATCTGACTCTCAGCAGGACAACTGAAATGTGTCAGTGAAAGCCAAACAAACATGCTTTTCCTCTTCCTGTGAAGTTAGGAGATGCTCATAAAAGTTGCCCAGTGCACAGAGGCTCCAGTCTTACATCACTGCCTTGTTTCCCAGCATGCAGTCATAACGTTTGGTAACAATGCTGGGGTTTTAAAGAGCTCTGTTTTTACAGAGGCAAGGCAGGGAAAGTTGATATGTACGTGCATATTTCCATGTCTGGTGTGTGTGAACCAACATGATACTGCTCGACCGCACAGCAGACACTGCCAAGCAGAGCAGGCAATTATATGGGTAGTATTCACTCCCCCCCTCCACCTCCTCCAAACCATGAACTAACACCCCCTCAGAGTCTGTCTCTCTCATTTTGATTTATCACCAAGTTATGAAACATTTTAAAATGTGCAAACATGCACAGATAGGGCTCGCATACGCACATATACAAGACACAAACAAATACACACTCATATATAACTCACATATACATACATTACATATGTATGCATGAAGGATCTCTCACATCTCATCAGCACAAGCGAAATTTACCCTGAAACACAGACATCCATTCTGTCGTGAAGATTTATCACTTGTTCCCTCACAGAGGTGGTATCTCCAGTTTTAGAGACAAGGCAAGGGCAATAGAAGGAAGGCAGGGAAGAAAAATGGAAGAATGAAGAAAACAGTGAGAGAGAAAAGACGCAAAAAAGAGAAAAGAGAGAGAGAGAAAGAACAGAGGGAAAGTAGGAAAGAAGGAAGGAAATATTTGAAGGGAGACATGAATGAAGTAAAAAAAAAAAACAGATATTAAGAGAGATACTAGCTGCAATATTATGTAAAATTTAGTGGCAACTAAATAGCAACTAGTAACTCCAGCTGGAGTAAAAAGTAGAATGTTTTCCTCTAACATGTAGTGCCTGACAAGTGTATTCAAAGCTGCGCTAATCAATATTTTTAAATGAATATATTACGAAAATGAAATGTTATATTAATAGCTCATAGTGAAAGTCCCACAGAGACCGTCACTAAAAACTGCAGTTCTCCTCAGCTCCACAGGCTGTTTTAGCATCTTTAACATTTAGGTTCACCCTCACTGATCACATCAACCATCAGCAGCAGCATAATTGTTTTCTTCAAAAAACTCCTACAAATTGACTGTGTGCTGCAAGCTCAGCTCACAGATACAGTCAGCGACTAGTTGGTTAACATAGTGCAGCATTTAGCAACTAAAAAGCCAAATATTGCCCTCAGAAGTTGGTGGTGACCAGAAAGAGAGCCAGAATAGAGTTAACGCTGCGCTCATATCCATCAGGTGGATAGAAACATGATTCCAGATGAATGATTAAGTTGCTTCATGTCTTCTAGATGCGTAATTAAGCAACTGTTAGTTAGTTAACTGCTAGCTTGTCATATCAGTTTAAAAGGTCACGCTGTCAGTGCTGTGCTGACAACACAAGTGGCCATGAAATAAACTGTTTCTGCAGGTTTAAGATATTTCCAGTGCAGCTACAGCAAAGACAGAGTCAAGGATTTAGTGGTTCTTTGCGGATTTCACTACTTTGTGTGCACTCATTGTGGAAGAGGAAAAGAAACAAATGTATCTACCAGAGGAAACCATTTGTCTGGACCAGACTGGCTGTCTAAATTACATTTCTCCACTGCTCACTGCTAGACTGCAGCAAACATCACAAAATAATGATATGTAAGTTTATCTGTGGACGGAAATTTCTATTATTGTGAGAGAAATCATATATACACAGTTTGCCCCTCACTGTCTGGCCTGATTGTAAATTATTTGTTGTGCACATGTTCCATACAGTAGTCTGTCTGATTCAGGGTTCCTTTTGCGGGTTTCCTTGTAGGCCCTTCCAGCCTCAAACACATTTCTCATCTCACGATGGGAGTGTGCAGGATAACCTGTGGAATACCAGGATACTGGGGTTCTCCTGGAGAGGGAACATCTCCTGTTTTAGTTTGCCAAATATTTAATTGCATCATGAATCTGGTTGTTCAGTAAACTCTCCTCCTGTCTATACTCGGTGTTCTGACTCATGTAATTCAGGCACACTCATGAAGGGCGTCAGTCACGCTGCACCTGTCTGTGGTCACGTTGGCCAATGCAAGTGGTCAGCTCTAATGTGTGTGTGTGTGTGTGTGTGTGTGTGTGCGTGTGTGTGTGTGTGTGTGTGTGTGTGTGTGTGTGTGTGTGTGTGTGTGTGTGTGTATGTCTCAGAGGGACACTTCCCAGACTGTGCCTGGTGTGTGAATCATTCTTTTTATTGAATTCTCACTTCTTCTTTTTTCTTTTTTTTTTAGGCTTTAGCATGGTGTGTGTGTGTGTGTGTGTGTGTGTGTGTGTGTGTGTGTGTGTGTGTGTGTGTGTGTGTGTGTGTGTGTGTGAAGGTGAAGAGGGCTCATTTTGTATATGGACACTGTTTCCCTTTAGGATTTGACTTTAGGTTAAAGTAATACCCATGAAACTAGACACAGTCTAGAAAAGCCTGTTGCAGTTGGCAGACCTCAATAAGACTTCCTGCAGGGATTAATGTATGGTGGCTTATTCATATTTTTAGTTTTTTTCCCCATGGATCCGCCAAACCAGACACTCGCTGTAGACATATAGACAAACACTGAAACAGAAATACCCATGAATAGATCTTAAAAAAAATAGATACAAAAAAAAAATCATGACAAGAAAGTGGTGGTTTTAGAGGAAAGACAGGAAGAAAGAGGAAATTATGTGATCCATTATTGTCAATCTTGCTCTCTCTTTCTCAGTGCCATCACTTACACAAGGGCTATGTTTATCCAAAGACACACATGCCCTTTCCGGCATGTTGTGTCTCCTTCATAGCTTTCAATTTGTTTATTCAAGGTTTGATAGACAGAGTAGGGATGTCAAGGAAGAGAAGAAAGGATGGCTGAGGAGGGAGGAGCACAGGAGGAGGGAATACTGTAGGATGCCTGGTTGTTTGGTTTGTTGGATGTAAAGATGCACAGATGTAATGTAATTTAAAACAAATCAATAATGTAATGTCCTCTTTCTCTCAGGAAACTGTGGGACTCCAAGTTAGCCGATCCATCCTCCAGGTAAAATCTGCACTTTGAAGGACTTCATAACTTGTGCATCAAAGATCAGAAGTAACAGATCACAAACATCTCTCTGCCCCAGGCTGAGGACCCAGATCAGTAAGAAGGGCTACTGGGTGGAGAAGGTGCAGTGTCAGGGTGTGGAGGTCTCTCTGGCACAGTGCCAGGCACAGCTGTCAATCCCCAGGAGTGACGTCCCATGCAGCGGTGGCATGCACGCTGTGGTCCGCTGTATCCCTGGATCCCAGTTCACACGCTATGGCAGAGCACCAGCACCACCTGCTGTGCCGGTGAGTGTGGAGGGGGAGTTGAAAAAATACAAATTGTGAACAAATGTGTGAAAATGAAAGAAATAGTTTGATATCTTAGGAGCTATAATTTGTTTTCTTGCAGAGAGTTAGATGAGACAGTTGACACCACACTCAAATATGCGTGTAAGCTAAATAGTTGAAGAATAGTTGAACAATTATCTATAGTATAAAGATCAAGTCCAGTCAAGTCAGTGTTATTTATGTGGCCCAGAATTGCAAAACACAATTACAAGCCCTCAAGGGGCTTTAAAAACTGTACAGCTTATTACACCATCTGCTCTTACACCCTCAATTCTATAAGGAATAACCAAAGGGAAAAAGTGACACCTAAAGACACACAGCTTACATCTGTTTGAGTATAAATTAAATCAATTAGATATCATGGAAGGTGCTGGAAGGTGGGTTTTGTTACTTTGTTTTGTGATTAGCTCGGCTAGCTGTTTCACTCTGCTCCTGGTCTATTTGCTATGCTAAGATAAGCTAAGAAGATCTTTTCATTGAACTCTCAGCAAGAAAAGCAAATAAGACTAAAAAGTTGTCTCGCACTGGCTTCCTGTAACATTCACAGTTGATTTTAAGTTCCTCCTGCTGTATACAAAGCCCTTAATGGTCTAGGACCAAGCTACATTGCTAACTCCCTTGATCACTATTTGCCTTCAAGAACACTGCGATCATCAGGTTTAGAGCAACAGCCAAAAGAACATCAGAGATGCAGCCATTGTCAATTACACTCTTAGCTCTTGAACGCGCTGCCTATAAATATCAGGGAAACCAGCTCCCTGAATATTTTCAAAATTTATCTCTTTACTTTAGCCTTTGACTGCTGAAGACTTCCTGTTACAGGCCTGAAACCTTTGGCTTTGCTTCAAGCTTATGCACTGCTGCACTTTATTTCAAATGTTCTATTTTAGTTGATTTTATGTATTCTATGTACTCTGTTTCTAACTTTACTGTGGTTTCTTTGTTGTAAAGCACTTCGAGCAGCATTTCTTGTATGAAGGGTGCAATACAAATAAAGTTCATTATTATCATTATTAGAAAATAACAATGAACAAAAATATGTGAAATGAATTTCATTATTAGGCTGAAATCTGTTTTACTGGTACAGCTGTTAAATCTGGAAATGCAGCTGAAAGTGCAGACAGGCTTTAAAGGTGTAACTTTCCCTTTCTCTTTCCAGCCCGTCGTGCGCCTGAAGGCAGGGTCCCGTCTTGGGGAGGGCCGTGTTGAGGTGCTCAGGGAGGGGAAGTGGGGTACCATTTGTGACCACCTGTGGGACATCAACGCAGCCAGTGTGGTGTGCAGAGAGCTTGGCTTTGGCACTGCCAAAGAGGCCCTCACCAAGGCTCAGCTGGGACAGGGTAAGACAGGACACATAAACATGTGTACATAATGTCAAACTGCACTTTGTAATCTTTGTGCTGCTTTCCAGTGATGTATTTATGTAGCTTTATTCACCGTGAAGTGAGGTCATGTTTAAACAAAGCTATAACTGGGTTTTTATTCGTCCTCTTGCCCTCATGGACATCTTTAATAATTTTATAATAAGTATAAAAAAGACCCCTGGCTACTGATCTGATATTGACTGTTCCAGACTCTGTATCAGGGTTCATCATGCATTCTGAGCATGATCACTTCAGCTGAGCGACCCTTTAGACTAAACACTCAGCAAAACGCAGCACTCCAAGAACCATGGGTCCGAGCACACAAATAAACCCAGAGAAAATGTTTACACCCTGACGTCTACTTCTATCGCAGATGCTGATTGTTGAGGAACTCTACCCATGACCAATTACACGAGTGTAAACTATGCTTGGAGGTTCCAGCGACAAAACAATGGCATGTGCTGCTGTCAAAATAAACCTGCTGTATGTGAAAAGTCAGCGCAGCTTTGAAACCAGGATGTCAGGCAATCAGCGCTGAGCAGGACCAAACGCTCTGAAAGATTGTGATTACTTTGGCACTGCTTTTGTTGTGGCCACGAAAAAATAGCGGCTAAACCATCTAGCAGTAACAGAGTTAAACATTTTTCTGGGACAAAGACCCCACTTTCACACACTCGTTTTTTTTTTGTTTTGTTTTTTTTTTCCTGCACTGACTCTGTAATCACGTTAATTTCCTCCCATTATCTTTCTGCCCAAATGAGCACATAGCATGTCCTATAATGGTGGGTGCATTTCCTTCATTCTATTTTACTTAATGATGTAATTCATGGAAACCGCTGGAGTGTTACTTTTAGGGCTCTGTTAAAGTAGGTGCTATTCTGCTGTTGTGTCTGAATAATGAACATGGTTAAATGGCAAAATGAAGCATTGTGGCTTTTAATGCCTCAGGCCAGTCTACCAGAGTTGTGTGAATACATAGCATAGAGGAGATGAATCTGTGTGTTGCAGGAGTAATGTGAAGGCTTGTGGGTAGTGCAGCTAGACTTGATGACATCATTAGCTATTTAAGGCCAAATTACAGGGTTTTTTAAGGCTTTAGCCTGCGCCTCACACACCTACGCAAACATAGATGTGTTCAAAGATTTTCTTCCATTTTGCAATTTTTGGTATCTATTTTTGTTCATAAAGTGTGGCCCTGGTGTTCAGCGTAGAGAGAGCTCTCTGGCTAAGCTCAGTTTCAGAGCCACATCACAGGCCCCGAACATGTCTGGGCTCTTAATCCCACTCTGTGGACATCTGTGGCTAAAGAGCCATCAGGTTTTAGAATCTTTTATGTACCGTATGTGTGTGAGTAGGCTGTCTTTTTGCATGTGGCTTATGGTTGGTAAAACATATGTGAATCACTCAACTGAAGCTCCATGCCCTTGTAGGTACTGGTCCCATCCACATGAACAGTGTGCAGTGTACAGGCAGGGAGAAGTCAATCACAGACTGTCCCCACAGACCGGTGCCACTTTACACCTGCAAACATACCCAGGATGTAGCGGTCCGCTGCAATGTCCCCAACACCGGCATGCAGGCCACGGTGAGAAACACATGGAAACATGCACACCTATCCACAGACGGGCATTTAACAGTATTTCTGGACTGACAAGAAAACACTGTCTCCTCCCTGAACCTTCAGGTGCGTCTGGCAGGAGGCAGAGAGCCATCAGAGGGCCGTGTGGAGGTGCTAATGGAGGTTGGGGGTGTGAGGCGTTGGGGAGCCGTCTGCAGTGAGAACTGGGGCATCAACGAGGCCATGGTGGTCTGCCGACAGCTGGGCTTGGGTTTCGCCTCAAGAGCTCATCAGGTAAACAGCAGAAACAGGTCTGTTGGTGTTTTTTGCAAGTTTCTGCTTCATCCTCTCATTCTCGAGACTTTTGTTCAGTGTGCGTCTATATTTTCTCCTCTCACTCGCTCTCTCTCTCCGTCCTGCTGTTTGTGTGTCTGTGCTGTGTTATTACCGAGGCCTGAGGTAATTACAGGCTTCTCAAACGTCCACTTCCAGCACACCGAAAATAAAAGAGGGAAAGTGAGGCGAGGAGAGATCGGAAGAAATTCACAGAGCAAACAAACTGAAAATAGAACTGTGCATGGAAAGGGCAGCGTGAGTGTGTTTTGAGGGGGGCTTCTGGGAACATTTAACAGGCACTTTCAAAATTGTGAAAAAGAGTGGAAAATGTGATAATGTGTACTGATAGTTCCTATAAAAAAATGGGGTTTCTTAGTTTATAGCAGAGGCTGCTATGGACCTTCAGCTGTGACATTTGTCATGTCCTGCGGTCGTTATTCCACAGCTGCACAAATGAGCTCTAATGATTTGTTGTGTGAATTTGTTCTCTTCTTGTCTCTGTGCAGGAGACCTGGTACTGGCCTGGTTCTACAGATGCTGCTGACGTGGTTCTGAGTGGAACTCACTGCATCGGCACAGAGATGTCCATCCAGCAGTGTCGCAGAAACACAAATGTGTACTGTCCCAGAGGAGGAGATGGTAGAGCTGCAGGAGTCACGTGTGTAGAAAGTGAGTCCAAAAACAGAAACATTTCAGCACAATCGCATATTTTGCGCAGTGGGAGTGAAATTAACTCTGAGTATTGACCTCTCATAGCTGCTCCTGACCTTGTCCTGGATGCCCAGCTTGTCCAAGAGACGGCCTACCTGGAGGACCGACCCCTCCACCTGCTCACCTGTGCTAATGAGGAGAATTGCCTGTCCTCCTCTGCCGCCAGGATGAACTGGCCGTATGGACACCGCCGCCTGCTGCGCTTCTCCTCCCGTATCATGAACTTGGGCCGCGCTGACTTCCGACCCCGAGCCACTAGAGAGAGCTGGACGTGGCACCAGTGTCACAGGTAAGACTGGGAGGAGGAAGGCCCCATAACAGTGTTTGCTCCCAGCAGCTGTGTCACTCACAGGATGCTTTCAGGGTTTAATTTGCAACAGCAGCTGCTCACTTTACGCCTGCAACCAGGTAGGGAGTAACTATGTGGTGATTTTAGCTGCTGCAGGGTTTGGTTGGAACAGAAAAGCTGCATAGTCTCCTCCATGGCACAGGACTGGGCATCGTTAGGAGCTGGCACAAGAAAAAGAAGCCTTTAAGAAAGTTGCTGCAAAAAATTCAAAGTCTGCAAGCAAAGACGAACTGCAAGTGCAATGTGATCACTGGGTGCAGCACAGTGCAGTGATATTTTTGAAACATGGACTATAAATAACCAAACACATACAAAAGTCTGTTATTTAACGCAATAAACACAATCTTTTTTTTTTTCTCTCCTCCAAAATGATGTTTACAATAAACATCTCCTCACTGGTCACCCAGTTGTTACAGTTAGAGCCATGACTGCACTCATGCAGCCTGGCTTCTTATCTCAGCGGTTGTGGTTCTGTGTCCCAAAACGGGAGGCACAGCTTGGTGTCTCTCTTAGCCGCAACTCAATCACTACCTCCCCAACCAGCAAACACATGGTTTGACCTTTAGCTTTTGGTAGAGTCTGTTCTGTGAATGGTTCTGTAATGAGAGAAAGAGTGACACCACACTGATATCTATCTGCCCACTTGTGTTTTTACAGATGTTGTCCATGTCAGTTTGACGCCTTCAAAAAAAAGCAGTCAGATTTATGGCTGCTGTATTTCAAATAAACCTTTTTTTTTCACAGCATGATGTTGGTGAGAATTTGTAAACAACAAAAAGAGCAGCAAATTCAACATGTCTTGCCTTTAACCTTGCCATCCTGATCCAATCCTCAGGCACTACCACAGCATTGAGGTGTTCACCCACTATGATCTGCTGACCCTCAATGGGTCCAAGGTGGCTGAGGGTCACAAAGCCAGCTTCTGTCTGGAGGACACCTACTGCCCTGACGGTAAGACAAATTAGAGATTAATGCTACATAAGTGGGCTTTTTGAGGGAAATCTGGAAAGGGGAGCAGATTCGTGACAAACAACGGAATCAAGAATACATAAAAGTGCAAAGCTGAAATCCCATAATGAGCATTCAAAGTCAGTGGCAGGCTGTAAGATCAGAGGCCAAGCCTAAATTGATCTTGGCTTCACAAAACCCAGACAGCTTTATGCAGTTTAGATCCTTTCTGTTCACTTGAAAGTTCCTTAAAAAAGATCTGGTTTTTAAATCATTTTGTTATAATTTCAGGCTGTCAGTCCACAACGACTGACAGTCAAGAAAATTTACACATCAGAGTCTTCTCTTTTTATCTCTCTCTTCATGTGTTTGCAACTGTTTTTCTACCAGGTATCCATAAGCGGTATGCCTGTTATAACATGGGACAGCAGGGTATCTCAGTGGGATGCTGGGACACCTACCGCCACGATATTGACTGCCAGTGGATCGACATTACAGACATACGACCCGGTGAATACATCTTCCAGGTAAGGAGGCTTATTTTCTAACTAAGGAAATTCCACCTGATTCTATCACAAACAGCTGCAGATGTCTGTAGAGTTAATTGTGAAATGGCTAGTTCAATAAAAATGCAGAGAAAAAAAATAATCCGCCCTTCAATCTTCATGGTGAAGTGGCATCATCTTAATCGTTTACACAACCTCTTGGATCAGGCCTGAAAGTGGAAAAAAAAAGAAAGAAAGAAAAAACAGAGCAAACACAGGGATTGGTGTTTCAACATCTGAAGGCACACATGAGATAAAAGATGTGATAAAAGACTATAATTTCAGTAAATGGGTCTTGGCTGTTTCAGGTGTACAGCATGTATGCAGTTTCAAGGGTGTGTGTCTATTTAAGGAAAGTGAATTTAGTCTGGATTTATATAGAAAGTAGACCTGCTATTAGTCCACCCTTTCAGAGAGTACAGGCTAATTGGCAGTGGAGCAGCTCTGTCAGCATTTTACATTTGTACAGACCCAGTTTTATGTTTAAAAGCTGAGTTTGTTGGTTCGACATCAAGTGTCTCATCTGTTTCTAGACATCCAATCTTCTGTGGGGACCTACTCATCTATCCTCTGTGTCATTTGTTCTATTTTTTCCTGACAGCTTAGTGGCAACAAGCTGCAATGATGTTTACAGTGTGTAATTATTTTTTGAGTGTTTACATAAAATCAGTTTGCCTTGCATGCGTGCGTGCATGCAGGTGTGGTCCGTCAGCGCTCTATGAGCCTGGATGCATGTGACAAGCCACGTCTTAAGAGATAAAGCCACACACATGTCATAAAGCAGAGATCCACTGTTACCACGACAACGTGACCCAGCAGCACTTTGTGGTCAGGGTTGTGGTTCAACAGTAGTTGAGCTGCTCATAAATTTGTGTAAGAAGTGAGAGATGGAGGGAGGGCGCAGATGCTCGCTCGCCTTTCATGCAGCTGGGTGTTTCTTTGAGTCTTCACCAAGGATCGCAGGGTGGCAGCCATTTTTAAGACCATACATTTAAGCCATTGAGTCACCTCAGCTTGATTGCTCCTGATTGCTCTGCCATTTAAAAATCACATGCACGACCTTGCAGTCTTTTACATGACAGTGACGACCTTTCATTGTTCTGTAAAACAGGCTGTGGGCCCTTTGTTTCACATTATTACAAGGGTTTTTAAAAGGACATCAGCTGCCACCAAGTTAATATGGTGTTTTACACCGGGACTATAAAATATGTGTTGAAATCATTGGCTGCACTGAACATGCAATATTAAAAATATATGAAGTTCTGGACACACTATCTGGCTGAAAATATAATGAAAATGAATGGTGATTTATGAATATTTTACATCTTGGACCTTTGACTGTAAATAAAATTGAAACCACAAAATTTATACTGTACTTAAAAAAATTAAATGGGGCTGCTTTGTTGAATATGTGGTCAGGTTATCTGTTTGATGTGTGCATCAGGAAAATTCATTTGTGTGCTTTTCTTATATATGGTGCAGGCAGGCAGACAGGGTGGAAAACAACAAACCATGGCAACCAACCGTGGCTACAGTCTAATGATAGGCTGCAACTTAAGTCCAAACCCAAAACTGTCATCTGCATCTCTGGCCCTCTTTTCTCCTGCATGGAGATAACAGTGGAAAGTGATGTCATGCATCACTTGAACCCCAAATTTATACATTATGATCTGTATAGAAAAGGAGAGGACAATAATCCTGTGGCTTCTCAGTTGGCCCGGTGGTAAACCAGTTGTTTCCCAGCTGTCTGAAGTGAAGTGTTACTTTCTCATTTGTTCCCTTACTTTATTAAAATACACGTCTTGCAGAATTCATGGTCTAGACTTAAACACAAACTTTGTCAACTTAACCAGCGAAGACTCCGGCCTCCCAACCATGCAATACTCCTGTGCACAGTAACCCCCCGTAGAGCTGCCTGTAGGCTGATTTTTCCTACTTTGGACAGATGCAGTTTTCTCCTGTTTCCAAGATAACCATCTCCTGGCTCTGACATAATATTTAGCATTCAGACAGGAGATTGATATCGACACATAGTCAGGTCTGAAACACAGTCATGTTGTAGTAAATCTTTCAATGTGGAATGAACGAATTTCCAAAAAAGTGAGACAATGGGGCACTCCCAAAACATCTGGAAGAATATTCTCACATATTACCACAGCAATGGTTAGTGGTCAAGCAGATTTTATCGCGTTTGTAAGGTGTAAAATAAGTTCTGTGATTAACCTTGTGGTTATAACCACAGTTGTTGAGCCACATAGTTGTGTCATATTTATGATAGACCACATTTCTTTGAACTCCAAATGACTTCTATGGAAACAACAGCAAGTTGAACTATTATGGTTGATATCCAACCCTGCTAACATACTAGTTGATAATTATAGATGGTATTTTCAAATTTTTCTCAAATAGATTTTTGTGTGGTGGGATGAATCTTTATTCCCAGATAGGTAAAGGAATCATTGACAGTTCAGCTGGAGGGGGGATGCATTTGGCTGTAGTGTTGAGGGGTATTTGATTGGATGCTGAACAATGATTTTATATCTAGAGATGTCTTTAGAATGCTTTAAAAGGATAAGTATATGCTTAAAGGAAACTTTTCCTGTTGACAAATATAATAGAATATCATCTGCATACAAGGAAATACAATGTATGTGGCCATAGATTACATCAGGTAAGACAAGCTGGGATGCTATAGCTGCTTCTGCAAGTGGTTCAATTGCCAGGATGAAGGTGTGGAGATGGGGGCAGACTTGTCTGCACAAGCCTTGAAATGGAGATGGCGAAGACAGTGCATCTATCAATACATGGGTACTTTTCCACATAGCAAAAGAACAGCAGTAGAACTGGAGTACATTTCATGACATTTATCATGACAGTTTATTTAGCAGTCTTTACATTTGTTGAAAGTCCTTAAATAAAGCCTGTCTGATCAGCTGGGGACTATGTGCAACCGTGATGAGGACTTGATTGATGTGACTTGAATGCTGCAGCATCTCATCTCGAGTCCCTTCTCGTTCACAGGTGGAGGTCAATCCTTCCTTAGACATGGCTGAGTCTGATTTCCAGAACAATGTGATGCGCTGTCGGTGCAAGTACGATGGAGCACGAGTTTACATGTTTGGATGCCACGCAGGTAGAGTGTGGAGACGTTTTCAGTGCACATACTTCCTCTCTGTTTCTAAATCTCAATACTTCCTGTTTTTGTAGCCATGTTTTCAACATCTCCTCTTTGTCTACCTCCATCAGGTGATGCTTACAGCGCAGAGGTGGAGGACTTGTTTGACCACCAACGCCAGATCTCCAACAACTTCCTGTGAATTAAGGAACACATAGATTTAATGACAGAGCAACTGTACAACTCCTCACCACACCTCAACATGGCAGGGGAAGGAGGTTGAATGACAATGACATGCCAGTAAATAGAAAGACGAGGGTCAGAGGGAGGAGGGTGGGAAACTGGGATGTTATGGGAGGGACTTCATGCAAATATGATTGATTAGGATCCCAGGACTGATTGTCATCAGCAGTGACTGTTCCTGATAGAAAATCAAAAATAGAAGAGAGATTTAAGGACAAATGTATAAAGAGAAGACAAAAAGTAGAAAAAAAAAACAAAGGAGGCCATCTCAAGAAACTTGTCACCATGACAAAACATAGAGTAGTTAACAATTTTACAAATGTGTCTTAAATTTTGTAACAAATTTAATTGCCTTGATCAAAATGTAACCACAGTTGAGAAAGTAATGACATGAAGGCACGTGAGAACAACAACTCTTTGCTATTACAGCACACCACCAGGCTGTCATTCATATAATATCAACCCAGGAAATAGACTGTCAACAAAACGCTGTGCGTGCTTCCTGTGCTTTCACTGTTCACATTACGAATGCAGTATTTCCTGTTACAACTGTGCGGTTTTTGGTCTTGAATGAGAATTTTTTATTTCATGGTGCTATTTCACTTTTTTGAATAAATATTGTAATGTATTGCAAATGTATTGTCATGTACAGTTTTATATTACCTCTCTGGAATATTGTTCTTTAGGTCTCTAATTTATGCAGAATTTTAATGTACTTTTGAATTGAAACTTGTCCCTGTGTGGCTGTGTTTTGTATTGTTAATGTTATTATGAAAAATATTTCCACTTGTTTGTTCTTTACCTGTTTAACATCGGTAACATCAGATGAAATCTGGTTGTATCACGGTATTGCGCCTTTAACAGTACTTGGTAATGGTAGTTAAAGAATAAACGTCAGACTGACAAACTGTATGGTTATTTGAGGCATGGTTATTTGACAGCAGATTTTTCTATTGTAGACCAAAGATAAAGATTAATGTTACAGTCTCTGCAGAGGATTTGGGGAATGTGCTAACTTGTTAAACGAGATTCCCTTATTTAACCGACTATATAGTTAATAAGATTATAAAAAGATGAGATTATTTTTCATATTTCCCATAAAAATAAAAACAAAATGACAAATGACTCAACAACAATTCAAGCAGTTTACAGTGCCGTACGCAAGTCTGAGAGTCTGATCCCAAAAGCATGTAGACTCCATTGCTTCCCTCAGTCGATTTAAAAAAGATCTAAAAAGATTACACACCAACTGGGTTTCCCATCTTTTCCCAGGGAGCCTGAGCTAACCCATGTTTTATGGTTGTTTCCAACCTCATTCCCACTGATGAACACATACAAACACTGGAAACTCTCACAGCTGCCCCTTGTCACATTACATAGCATATACTTTAAATATGTGACTGACTTTCGCCTTTTTTTTTCCCCCCTTTTATGACATGAGCAGAATTTTCACGTTCATTCAAATCACATGAGTAATACAAAACACACGAGAAGAACGTGATCGAAGCTTGTTTGGTGACACTGGCCGTTGGCTGTTACAGGCTGCTGTTGGTCAGCACCTGCACCTGCTTCAAATCATTATCGTCAAACATGAGTGACCAAAATGGAATAATGCTAAGTTAGTGTTGGCTAAAATTCTATACCATTATAACAACAGCAGCAAGAGTCATAAGGTCAGCAAGCCATGTCCATAAGACAGCAATATTTACCTGAAGTTCACTAACATTAGCCACCATAAGCAATGGTCACACCAGACTAAGTAAGGCACTTGAGGTTAAATTACATACTAATTCAGCTTTTCATTTGTGAGAGAAAGACTGTCACTCAAAACTTACAAGTGGGAATTATCATCTTAAAAAACATATTGTGGTGCTCTACCTGACACTGCCAGTCTTTTATTTTGGTGGGACTTTAGATTATTCCTTCATTTAGACCATGCCTCCCATTTCATTCGCTCTGTGGCACAACAGTGTTTCTGAGCAACACATCTCAGGCAGAGTTGGCACTTGGAACCACTACTTGCACAGCAGTGGTTTGTGTTTGTGTAGTTAATCTAATGATTGTGTGTGAGGCACCCAGCAGGCTGCTCTGCGGCACATCACCCCCTCGTGAAGCCGCAGCAAAGCATGAGATTATAGGCAGGGCTCAGATCTCACACGATGATGGTGAAGAGCGGCTACAGGCTGTATATGTAGTTCAGCTGCAAGAACAACAGAACGCAGGGAGGTCCACTTCTGTTCTGGCACACTCACTATGAAAACTTGTTCACATTTGGTTGTATTCCACAGGGGAAGTCATCTAAGTGGTTAGGAAAGAGAAAGTCACGCGTGCACTGAGACCAGCTGAGACCTGGTTTGAACAGTTTAAAAAAACACTACAATAAGTGGGAAGAACAAGTAAAGGAATTCATAGATCACAAATCAACACACGTGGCATTTTGTGTTTATCTTTTTGCCTTTAAAAGGGATTTTGGTGAAAGCAGAACCATGACACAAAAAGCTGAACCTGAGACGGAACAAAATGAACAGACGCAGTATCACTCTGTTGTTGACTTTCTCAAACTCTTTTCCTTTGCTCTTCACAGGGGTACGCATAAATGTCCATGAATGAGTATGACAGTTAGTATGAGTGAGGAGTCAAATCACACAATCACTTAGTACGACGTCATGAAAGTAAAACAACATTAAAAATCACAACAAAATGAAAAATCATTTTATCATATAACATCTTGGCATAGTTTCCTTTACATTTCACTTCCTAGTAAGTTACCATAATTACATATTGTTGTAACAGCATGAATAAAAACTATAACATCTGATACTACAGTAACTGTTTTTTAATACCTCCCCCATGAAACAAAACAGTATTTCTCTCACTGATATTCCTTGCTTTATATTCTGCCCTTGTGTCCATAAAAACACTTAAAACACACGATGAAATTTATTTCAAACAACACTAAGAAACAAACAAGGCTCAAGTATTTATGATACTGACAACAAACATCAGATCAGCACTGCTAAAGGTTCTGTTCAAACACATCTTCAGAAACAAGGAGCCTCTGGAAAGAGATCAACACCCACAAAGACTGCATTTGTGAACCACTGATTTAAGAAGAAACACAGAAAGTGAGCATGCCATGGTGCCTGCTCTGAGACTGCAGCACTTTAATTAGCCCACTATGAGCCACGTGGCACTGTGCCTCAGTCGACCTCTGCCAATGATCTGAGCAGCTACACAAACTGTTCTGTACAGCAGTACTGCACTACACTGATTTGGGTATATAGCAGTGGTACAGCTGAATTTCAAACAAAGACACTGCTTAAATGATGTATGCAGGCAACTTGTTTCAACATGAATGATCACCTTTACGAACATTTATGTACCCAGCAATCTGTTGTGTGTCTGCGTTCACATATCCAATAACAGCAAACAGCTTGTGAAGCCAAACATCAAAGAGCAATTTCTGGTTTGTGATGTAAAATGCAGTAATTTGTAGCAAAAGAAAAGACAAATTTGCAGCTCTTTGTCCAAGCTGGGAGAATGAGACTTAATGAATGGCTGAGGGGGTTAAAGAGACGCAATGCCACATGGGTTGTGGTTGGCTGGGTGAAGTCTCAGAGGAGGAAGCTGCCTCCAGCTGTCACATGAGTCTCCTGAACCTGCATGAGTCTATTTCAAGAAGCTGAATCATGAAAGATGACTGACATTGAGGTGGAAATGAAACATTCATTTCAATAAACATTGTCTCTCTACTGAAAGGTTTTTTTCAAGTCAAGAACTTTACAGGACTAAAGAAAAGCCACATGTTGAGATTGACCACGTTTTTCAGTCTAAAGTGGTTTGAGAGAGTCGTGATGAAACCCTGACGCTGCAGAGCCCTCTCAATGGATGATGCCATACGTCAACTTAAATGGAAATAGATCACCTAAACTGGAGTTGGAGTTGAAATGGTGCCTTAATTTTTTTAATTTACTCAACAGCTTTATTCACAAAATCTGGTTTGACAAGTTAAAATGTATACAATAATGGTTTAATTTCAATTTTATTAACACTGTTTTGAAAAGGTCAATTTGTGAAAGGATTAACTTTTGCCTCCATTGTTGGACGAACACATTACTGTGGTTGTTTTAGAAGAGGACATCATAGGAAAGTCACAAACATAACAAACAAAAACGCTTTCTTTCATTTCGACTGGAGAATAAGATGAAGACAAAAGAGCCTATATGGTGGCTTCAGAATGAACAACAACCTCATTACCATCATCATCATCATCATCATCAGCTCTGCTTGTAGCAGCTTCTTTGGCTTTGGGCTTTTAATTTCCCAGAAAATATTTAAGAATTAATTTTGATCAAAGAGCCTCAAAAAAGCAAGACTTTACATTCTGAAAATGACAAAACCTTTAAGTCTGATCAGGATGTACTGCATCATTGGGACTGAATCTAATACTGCAGAACCTTTAGCAGAAATCTTTGCTGTCCTCACATTAACAGGTGGATTTACTTGCACCATCATTACCAATGATTAGACTCAGTGCTCCACCACAGTTACAATGTTAAAAAACATGAATGCAGTTGAGTGGAACCCCGGCCATGACACACAGGCGACAGTCCCTGCATGGACAGAGCGAACATCAAAGTGAGGGTACAGTAGTGGGACTCTCTCATCTGATGTAACGCTGCAGGCTAACGGAGAGTGCACGATGAGACGTTTAGTAACAGTTGGTGAAGACCTGGAAGGAATCCATTTCTGGTCAGTGTGGTGATAGGAAGGAGTGGCCAGAAGAAAAAAAAAACAGCAGAGCAGGAAAAGAAACAGAGGAGATTTTAGCCTCTGCTGAATCAAGGAATCTAAAAACAAACAAACAAACAAACAAAAAAACAGATGGGGGGGGGGGGAGTTTTCTGTCCAGTCACTTCCCCTCCCAAGCATCTTCCTTCTGTTTGGCTGCCAGGCGCTTTTGTTCTGAAAGGTAAATCACAGAGACACAGTTCAACATATCAATCAGCGAAGGCCCGAAACTAAACAACACTTATGTGATTTGTTGCTCTAAATTTGAATCCCTGTCTTTGCCACATGCAGGGGAGTGAAGAGCTGAGGCAGACCAAGGAGCCAGCGGTGAATGCATGTGGATGCAACCATATGTGGCATCTGTTCCAAGGACACAATGTTCAACACGTGATGCGTTTCTGCACTGACAGTGACTGTGTGTGTTGTGATCTTAAATAAAGAGCACAGCAGGGTGCACATGCAAAGAACAAAGGTGCTTTTTTTAGTTTTCTATACTAAAGGCCCTGACTTTCTGACTGGTTGTTCAGTGGACAGTCATGTGTGGTTTTCTGTGCCTATATACTTATGTTCCAACTGTGAAGGGAAATGGCTGCTCTGCTGATTATAGACCTCTTACGATCTGCACAGCAGTGGATGGAGAGCAACTGCTCTTGGCATCGACTTGCATTTGTCGTCTGTAAAATATAAAAACAGCTCCCTCTTGTGGTGGAAACCTTGCCATGCAAAAACTCAAACAGGCAGATGAGAGCTGTTCTGCATTTCTTATATTTTTCTAATGCGGGAAGAGAGACTGGGACGCCATATTCTTTCTTAATGACACCCTGCTTGACACTCCATTAGTCAATGCATTAGCCGGCCCAAGACGAGGATCTGTAGTGTTTCAGTCCAAAGTCTGCTTCTTAAACATCAAGGCTAATAGTGGAAAGGACTGACTTCAAAAGGGTTCTGCTCCGGAAAACCTCAATCATAAGCTGAACATAACATCTCTAAATAATGCACCTCTCGCCTCCTGCAGTTTCCTCCTCTCAGCCTCACGCTGCTCCTTTGTAAGATTGCTCTTTACACCGAGGGCACCGATCACAAGCTTGCGAGCCAGCGCTGCACTTGTCTGAGGTCTCTCTTTAGCAGGCAAGAGGTAGTCTGGGTGATGAGAGGAAAGGAGAATAAAGAGGAACGCAGGCAGTATTTGGCCTTTAAATGTGTGAGACAGAGAAGACAAGCGGCTGTGTTTGTACCTGAACAGCTTCGGGCTTTGGCCTTTGTGGCAGAGGAGGATTTGGAAAGCGGTCGCAATTTCATCAGCGGATGTTTGGATCTTAAAGCTTCACGGGCTAAAAAACAGAAAACAAACAAAATGCAAATGTGGAAGTATTGTTTAATATTTGAATTAAAAAAAGGACATTTGTAAGATGATGTCACAGAGATTCAAACACATTTCCTCATGCAACTTACAATAATATTAAATAGCTCAGCACCACAGCTTAACACCTACTTAATGTTGATCATGTTGAGTTTTTCAGTCAGAGTTGGTTGGTCAGGGTCTACTCATGTTCACTAATCCTCTTTATTCTTTCTGCCTTTAATTAGCAGCAGCGCTTCACTAACCTGCTATGGGGCTTGAGAAGAGGCCCAGGGCGTGTGATTCATCTATCCACTTGATGTCAAAGCCTCTCTGTCTGAGAACACAGACACACAAAAGCTGTTGCAATAACCAGGTAATTAAAACTGATAATTCAGAGTCTTGAGGATCTCAGATGTCGTACATATATCCTACACTCACTCAGATGTCATTGTACTTTAGACAGGATTCCAATGCTGATCTTAAAATGCAGGCTAACAGTAGTACAGTTATAAATACTGAATTATACATACTGGTAGCACTGAAATAACTTGAGGAGGTCCTCTGTCTTAAACTCCACAGGAAAGTCGTAGATCTCTACAATGTGAGAAAGCTCGTCGTCTCTGAGGTCGATGTCGTCATCGTCATCTCCGTCCATGTTGTAGTAATCAAACCTGGGCTGCTGTATTGACTCCTTCTTTCTACCTTCTTTTATAGCGAGCTGGAAGGGTGAAGAAGTGAGAAGAGGAAGAGCAGATGAGACAATAGTTTGGGGAAGAAGTAAAAGCCAAGAGAAGACAAGAGAAAAGGGGAATTAAGGCAGAACTATAAATCAGCTGATCAAATAATTATTAGACATATATTTTAGCTAGATGTGCAAACAAAATGGCAAATGAGTGTATTTGAATGTTGGGAATGTTCTTCTGGTTATCTAGACTTTTATTTCTAATATCACTCAGACCTACACCACGCCCTCACCTCTTCAAGCAGGTGTGGATCCAGACAATCTCCATCATCATTGAACAAGGTGTCCCAACTCTCCTCCTCCCCCTGCTCTTCCTGAAGGGATGCCGCTTCCAGCCGTGTGGCAGCATCTGCGTCCACACTGGTTGCGTCAGAGTGCCCGTTGACCTGCCCTTCTGTGTCCTGTAACCGCTCTTCCTTTACATGAGTCTTGTTGTCACCATCCCGGATCTCACTTCCATTTTCTCCTCCAACATTCACTCCCTTACCCGCTGCTCCAGCCTTGTCCTTCTTGTTCTTGGCATTTTTCCTTGCCTTGTCTGTGTAGCGAGGCCTGGTTCTTGGTTTTACTGCTCCTTCAGTCTGAGCTTTGTCTTTGGAGCCATGAAGTCGTTGCTTGGGGACGTACAGAGCCTGACTTGGCCTTTTTGACTGAGATGGAGGTGTGGGTGTTGGCTGGGCTGGAGCAGAGTCTTCTTTTGGCTGTTCTGACTCCATTATTAAATTATGTTAAAAAATCTAGATCATAGAGGAAAAGAAACAGAATAAGAGATAATGCAATGACAATAGGTAATATCAAATATGAAATCTTTCTTAACCACGTCAACAAATTTCCAAGCGAGTCTTGAATGAGGTTATTACAGTATGAATTATATTTTATTCTGACGAGTTGAACTAGTTCATCGCTCCGACAAAAGTCTTAAAATGAAAAAAAAAAGAGCGTCTAAACGATTAAGTTCCGTTGCTGTTAACTAACGTTCGTTAGCTAGCTTACCAATTTAGCTAGTTTCCTTCTCGTTGAGGTTGTAATGATTGTTTATTGAACCCAAGAACATTAAGTTCATATCAATATATATCAAAGCGCACTCTGTTCATTTCATTTCATTTGAATCATTTTAACTGAATTATATAGGACAACTGTTTCATCTTACCAGTGTTTGGTCTGTTTAGGGACAGATTTTCGTCGCACAACTGACGCAGGCGCAGGTCAACGCAAAGTATTCTGGGAGACTGTGTTCTTGTATGGCGCTGGAACTGAACCTTTCTGTACGGCGAGCAGGTTTGTTTGTGTCGAATTTGTTTTTATCAGAATATTTATTGTCTTTATATGTCATGATTTCTAACCCGGCATGAATTTTTAATGAGCTGTCGCTCGATAGTGGTCTTTCTGTGATGTATTTGTGATGCGGCTCCTATAAACAGTGCAGACTTCCGCATCTAATGGGCATGCGTACAGAGGAACATGTCAACTATTGGTCAACAGTCTAATTATTCACACAGCTTTTCGCTGATTGGCCGATCTTCTACGTTACACAAGCTGTTTCGTAAACTTTAGAAAGGGTAAATCGTGTAGGTGGAGTGCTAAATGATAACGCTGCAACAAAGTCGGATCATCTATATCTGATAGAGCTGTGTAGGTAAGACGTTTTTCCAACAAGCAGTGAGGAGGAATTTGCATGAATTACTTGTTGGAGAAAATAAGAGGTAGTCTCTTATTTATTTATTTCGTGCATCATTTTTGGCAACAATTTAACAAGAATTCATCACTTATACAGAAAATTTCCTAAATCAACAGTAACAGTATGGTTGTGTGCAGATCATGGACTGTAGTTACAAATATGTTGATTTTCTGGGAGGTGTATGTAAGCATCAAGAAATGATCCATCTTCAAATGTAGGATTACTTTCTCAAAATGGGAAAACTAAGATGTTCACAGGTGGATTTGAATAGACACCTCATGCTTAAATCAGTCTTCTGTTATGGCTATTTTTATTGTTTTTAGAAACTAACTTTTTTTCCTTTTCTTCTATATTTTATTTTGTTTTTTGGTGATTTCTTTGAATCCTTTCAGACTGTTGTTTACACGTTGATTGTTTCACGATATTTTATGTTGTTTATCTCTTTGTTTTGAAAGTTGTGTATGATTTAATGTTCATTCATACATGATTTGGCCACTCCAGTGATTTAGTGTTTGTGGTTCATAAAGATGAGAGATTCACAAGAGACACATAGCAAATAGTCAATATGTGCAACGTGTGTGTTGGAGTTCCCCTATAAATACATGTTCCTCATGGTGGAGGCTGACTGAGGGATTTAAATATGCTTTCTATCATGTCATGAACAAACTGTATATTTGAGCATTACTTTTTGCCCATGATGCATTATGTTTATCCCATATTGAATTGAAATGCATGACACAGTCCTTCCCGGTGTTGCACCAGGTTGCAGTGATGTGGGGTTCAGCTTTTTTGCTCCTCCTGGTCGGACTCTGGCATCCTCAGACCCTCGCCCAGAGCTCAGAGCCCATGCTTCAGGCTGTAACACAGACGGTGCTTCCTCCTGACAGTCTGCACAACCCCACACAACTCAACTATGGGATGGCTGTAACCGATGTGGATGGTGATGGCGACCTGGAGGTGGTTGTGGCAGGGTGAGTGTGAACTGCTGATGGTGTGATGGTATGCATCTGTTCATCTGTGAGCTGACACAGACCTGTGTGATGTTCTCCCTAAGGTACAACGGGCCCAACCTGGTGCTGAAGTACGATCACACTCAAAACAGACTGGTAAACATTGCTATTGATGACAGTAACTCTCCATACTACGCCTTGAGGGACCGAGCAGGAAATGCTATTGGCGTTACAGCCTGCGATGTGGATGGAGATGGACGTGAGGAGATCTACTTCCTCAACACAAACAATGCTTTCTCTGGTAAATGGTACATTCTTATGATTTGTCCTCAGAACGTTTCAGATAGTTGAATGATTCCTCCTCATGATAGGTGACTTTTTTAATGCAGGACGGGCAACTTATTCAGACAAGCTCTTCAAGTTTCGAAACGGCCGGTTTGAAGATCTTCTGAGCGATGAGCTCAATGTGCGTCGTGGCGTCGCTAATGGCATGGCAGGACGCTCGGTGGCATGTGTTGACAGAAAGGTCAGTAGACCTATTCATCCTCTCTTTTTCCTACTGAGTTCTCACTGATTCACAATTCCTTCCTCTCACAGTGTTGCCTGTTGTTGCTCTGCAGGGAACAGGCCGTTACTCAGTCTATGTAGCCAACTATGCCAGTGGCAACGTCGGCCCCCATGCTCTGTTGGAAATGGATGAAGCGGCCAGTGATGTGACCAGGGGCATTGTCGCTCTGTCAGACGTGGCTGCAGAGGCCGGGGTCAACAAGTTCACAGGTCAGGAGTCGGGTTGGAGAAGTGAAGGCTTTGATATTTTGAAGTGTGCTGAATCAACTGAAGCATTCACAGTTCGCTTGTGCAGGTGGGCGCGGTGTGGTGGTCGGACCGATCCTGAGCCAGGCGAGGTCGGATGTGTTCTGTGACAACGAGAACGGACCCAACTTCTTGTTTAAGAATAATGGAGATGGGACTTTTGCTAATGTGGCCAGACAGTCAGGTGAGTATAACAGGGAATGAAGAAGTTGAGCGCAGGTATAGTCAGGAGCAAAAATGCTTTTAATTGGCTTCACATCACACATGGCTCGAGGGATCGCAGTGGCTGTCAGTTGATTTGGCCCTGTCTCGACACTGTCTCGATGACTATTGGATTGATTCCCATGAAGAGACTTCTGTTTATGACTGAATAAACGAGATAATTGTAAAGCTGATGGCATTACTCTCACCCTTAGCCAAACTTTGTTTCATGCTAATTAGCAAATGTTATTAGGCTTATACACCAAATTAAATTGGTGACCATAGTTATCATTGTGCCTGCTAAACATCAGCATGTTAGCATCGTTATTTTCAGTAACAGAATTTTCATTTAAAGACATCATATCCAAATATGGTGTATTATTTTTCCAGCACTAAGGCTTTGCATATTGTGTCAACTTCTGAAGGTGTGGAGGACCAATACCAGCATGGCCGAGGAGTAGCACTGGCTGACTTCAACGGTGATGGCAGGACAGACATCGTCTATGGCAACTGGAACGGCCCACATAGACTTTTCCTGCAGGGCAGCGACTCTAAATTCCGGGTAAGGACAGAGAACAGCGACAGACAACGAATGAGTGGGCGACACATAAAAGTCTGTGAGATGCCAAGAGTTTGATGAAGCGAGCCCTGACCATGTTCCCTTGTGCAGAACATAGCTGCTGGAGGATTTGCTGCTTCCTCACCCATTCGCACAGTCATCGCTGCTGACTTAGACAACGACAAAGAGCTGGACGTGTTTTTCAACAACATAGCTTACAGAGGCAATGCCCCTAACAGGCTTTTCAGGTAACGTTTCAGTTATTATGTGAACCCAAGGTCCAGTGAGAAGCATCCATTAAAAAATCTCAAACAGCTGGCAGTAAAACACATTTTTTTAGAATCTTTCATGTGTGTTTGCAGGGTATCAAGGAGAACTGATGCAGACCCTTTGATCCAGGAGCTGAATGTTGGCGATGCGGCCGAGCCACAGGGGCGAGGAACAGGTCAGCCATCTCTTTAAACTCAACACAGGCAACATTAGACAATTTTCTGCTACTATTTGGCTGAGATTTAGAGAGACCCAGCTGTCAGATACACACCACGGTGAAGTTGTTGTGTAGTTTGGTGCAGTGAAAGCTCTCTGTCTGCTCTGGACAGGTGGCACTGTCACAGACTTTGACGGGGACGGACAGCTGGACCTGCTGCTGGCACATGGAGAGAGTGCCCAGCAGCCAATCTCGGTCTTCAAGGTCACACAGGTGTGTATGTGCACGTCTTTGTTTGTCAGTGGTGGAAGAAGTATTCAGATCCTTCGATTAAGTAGAAGTATTGATACAACAATGTAAAAATAATCTATCAGCTTAATATACGTAAAAGTATTCAACTCTGAGTAACTGGAACTGAGCCCTAAAGATCCACAACCTAAACTATCCAACCTCATCAGGGCTCGTCCAACAACTGGCTGCGGGTCATCCCTCGCACCCAGTTTGGCTCTTTTGCGCGGGGAGCCAAAGTGACGGCCTTCACCGGTCAGAGTGGAGCTCACACACGCATCATTGACGGAGGCTCAGGGTACCTGTGTGAGATGGAGCCTGTCGCACACTTTGGATTAGGTAACGTTCTTCATACATTTATCATTTGCAGACGCTGAAAGAACATGGGACACTCAAACACACATCTCTCTGCCATTATTATGTGCAGCGTCTCTGCTAGTCCCCTGCAGACCTCACAGTAACCTGGCCTGAGAAGTCACTGCAGGCATGTTTTTTAACTTTGGACAGAGCCAGGCGACCTCTTTCCCCAGCTTCTGCTCTTTATGCTAAGCTAAGCTAATCGCCTCCTGGCTTTAGCATCATACATAACATACAGACATGAAAGTGGTAACAAACCGCTCATCTAAGTCTCAGCAAGACAGCAAGAGTTTCCCAAAGTCTCTTAACTATTCCTTCAACGTGCAATAGCACAGGTTGTCCTAACACCCTCAGAAAGTGTTGGAACCCTGATGCTCAGTGATTTTTTTTTTTCTACCCACAACTCTCAGGAAACGATGAGGTGAAGGTGCTGGAGGTCTCCTGGCCAGATGGCAGCTCCTTCACGCGAACCCTTCAGCCTGGTGAAATGAACTCAGTGGTGGAAGTCGCTTATCCCCAAGAAGGGGAAAGGGCTGTGCTTGCCAATGACACGCAGGTACGCAGACCGGATCCACGGCATGAATTATGAACATCGGTAATGTTCCAGCCAGCCTCTGATAGCATCATGTCTGTCAGTGACAGATCATCATTTTTTGCTCTTTGTCTGTAAAATCTAAACAAATTCAAATATTTGGTTTGAATAATTAATTTCATTCTTCTTCCTTCAGTGTGGTAAAGGTTTTACTGTCCAGGATGGCCGCTGTGCAGGTAAGCCAATTTTTTCACTTATTTCTTAAATGAACCGAGTCAATACAAGCGTTTAAAATCACCTATTATTTGTTTTCTTTTTGATTTTCTTCCTTGTTTATGTTTCTACAGGTCTGTGAGGATAATCACATGAGATGCAGCAAAACTGCTGTGGAAAATACAATAATGTTAGCAAACACATGGCTTTAAAATACTTGGATTTTTGCCTGTGCTGTAAGACAGGAGCCTTGCTGTTTTCTTTACTCTATGAGTAGTTTACATATTTTTGTGTTTCTCATTTGTCTCTTAAGCTGATCATGAATTATTTTCACTGCTACTGCTAGGTTATGATTATTAACTGTGTGCCATGGCAAACTAAATAAACTACGACAAATCAGTATGGTCAGATTATTATTTCATATGTACAAATAAATCATATCTGTCATAAACAGCAGCAGCCAGTTTAGAATGAGTGAGCAGAACAAGACAGGAAGTGTGTGGCTGACCCAAACTAACTGGAATAATCAGAAAGGACTAGCTTCCTGTACAAAGAAGAGATATTGAGTTCTTTTATTCCCCAGTGTCCCGTGTTTGCACACCTCTCTTCCACCTTTTCTCAACTTCCTCCACTTAAGTGCCATCTCCATCATTTTCAACTGTTTGCACTGTGCTGTTTCAATCTGACGGCTGCCTTTCCTTGTTTCCCTCTTCCATTTTTGTCTTGCTGTCCTCTGTGCTGTCTTTCCATTCATGCAGCTCCATTTTATGATGGCGTCCACTCCACCTCTGTCTCCACGTTTCAAGCCTGCTCCTTTAAAACAGTTTTACTACAGTGTGTCATGGTGCTCTCTGCACTGGCGGATCTCAGGGGACGATAGCCTTGAAAGTAACAATGATACAGTAAGACAGCCTTTATCCAGCACTGCATGCAAGTATTTGCTATAGGACTTGACCTCTGGTAACATGCAGGAATAGGGAGTGAATTTTATCAGAATGCATTTCTTAGTGTGTGGACACCTTACAGTTTGGACATTTGAGCTTGGTGCATGCGGCACTCCCCCCATGTAGCAAATGAAGGCTGAAAAACTGGGATCAGTGCTATGCCCTTTACCCAGCTGCTGCAGTGTCATATATCCAGTCAAGCATGCATCCAAACATGAGGGAATTTTCCTGACCAAAGCTTGTCACAACATCAAATTTAACAAGGCTCTTTTAATTTGACCTTTTTAGTGCATGAGTAGTCACTTTTAAACCGGTATCATCATTATGTGCTAAAGCCTTTTTTATTTTGGCTCGTCATACAGGAACAGCACCGGTGTCTGTCGTGCCAGTAAGTCATGACAGTGTGACAGTGAGCCAGCATGCACAATACCAAGACCTTTAAAATGAAGCAGCTAAATGGCTTTCAGCCGTCATTTTATTATTTACAAAATGTCTTGAGAAAGGCCTTCTGTGCATAAAATATATATCCTTGGGCCTATTTTTCAGTCAGTAATTTACAGTAAATTTCACCCTGTGAAATGAAAACATTTCCATATTCCAGCCAAGGTGACAAACCTCTCACATTTAATCAATTGTGAGTAAGCAAAGCGCTGTTGTTTGCGTCAAACATCTGTAATAACGTTTTAGCAGTCATGATTGTTTTTGTTTGTTTGTTTTTTGGCCACAACATTGATATTTTATAACCTAACAAAGTCATTTATTTACATCAGGCAGTTATGGTCATGTTTCAGGCAATATGAGGGATTTGAGTCTCTTTTAGCTCTATTTTTGGTCTCCACCATCTCTTGAAGGAAATCTCTGCTCTGTAGCTGTTAAATCCTTCATTGTGTTCACCATCTAGTCATTAACTGTGTCCGTCTGCTGTTTGGTGCTGTGTCGGCCATGTTCACTGCATTAATCATTGCTTTTTGGATTCCTAACAGCTGCTTGCTCTGAGTGGAAATGAAACTGATTATTATCATCATTATAATCACCTGTGCCTCTCCTGCTGTGACAAATCAAAATGTCAGCCTCAGTAAAGGTCAATTTTCTAGATTTACAGTCCAATAAAGAAAGATGAGCTCTGTGTGGCTGTGATGAAACAGTATTTATTTGACACCGGTCAGATATACCTCATTGCCATGTGTATCAAACAACAAGCAGTACGAAAGTTTGTTCTTGCACAAAATGTCACCAAAATACGAGACACATTCACATTTGTGAGCCAGTTTTTTGGTAGTCGTTCTTTGGAAGATTCTTCGGAAATCAAGGAAGGGTTGGTGTATTTTAAACCACTACAGGTGAGATTAAGGAAGACTTTTTGACCCATCCTTTGTCTACTTACTACTGCATTCAATGTACAGTATGACCTTGCATAATCAAAATTTAGGAAGAATTGGTCTCACTCATTGAGACCACGAGGTTAGAACTTAGTTTTGTGCACGTGTCTGTTCGTGTGCCTAACAAATAAAATATAGGCTTCACATGAGAAAAATGGAAGATCTGCTACATCATATACATGGACGGGCTGAATGACATTCATCTGCTATCAGACAGCACAAATAATATCAGAGGTGAAGGAGGAAGAGGGATGTCTGGGCTCTGGGGAGGTGAAACTGTGTGATGTTCCACTCAAACACTTGTATATCCTACTTACATTTGCCAGAATCTTAACAGCCAGTGTCTGGTGTGAAGGGTTGATGGTGATGAGCTTAGTCCAGTTTCTTGGTTGGTCTGGTGCTGTCAGGGTGCAGCTGTGGCTGATATGGACTGTATTGGTGCAATTGCGGTGGCTAAGGTATGAGGTTTGGTGAGACTTGTGGTCTACACTCCAGCCTCTGCACTTCCTTCCTCCCTCTTTTCTCATCGACCAGATTACACACAGCTGTGGTAACTTCAACGAGGATAGGAAGGAAGGTACCGGTACGATCACACAAAGTATCGCTAACAAAATTTACACAGAGACATTGTGTCCTACAGGATCGGGACCGTGTCAGCGCATGCAGATTGCTTTGCAAAAACGAAACTACTAAAGAGTGTGTTTTAAGCGTTCACCGTGAAAAAAAAGCTTGAACAACTTCAGCATATGTTAGCATGTCAGGAGCAACATACCTCTCTTTGTTAAAAGCTAGTGAACCCTTTGTGTGAGCGGGTGTGGGCTAAGTGTTGGAACAGGAGTAGCATCATTGTCCTAAATTGTCCTCCAGGGTTGTGAGATCACGGGGACGCAGGAGTTAGGAAGTACACGGTCATCGAGCAGTGCTGCCGGACACGGAGCTGCTCCCTGAGCTGGAACCACTGGAGCCCCGGTCTTCATAGATGGAGATCTCTATCTGATGGGAGAGTAGTTAGGGACCAAGAATTTACTGAGGAGAGTGCGTTACATAAACAGAAAAGATGAATCTTTTGTACGCATGCAACCAAAAACACAGAGTAAGGATACGACACGCATTCCCCTCTCTATGGGATCTGTGATGAGCAGCCCTCTGGGAGCGTAGATCTTCTCATTCTGCTCCTGAATGTACTTAGCTATCTTTTTCAGCACCTAACTCACAGACAGAAGAAATAAGGAGAACTGGTAAGGAATCCGAGGCAAGTTATTGTCCCAGACCATTAAAATGCATTGAGATCCCCAGTCTGACCTTCTCGTAACGCGTCTCCATGCAGAGGAAGATAAGATATGCAGTAGCACAGGCCAGACAGCCCTCCAAGTAGGACTGGCCTCCTATCTTTTCTGCCTCGGCGTAGTAGTTATTCAGCGTCTTCACTGTGTCCTCAAACAGTGTCCGCTCAATCTGGGGACGCATGAAGAGTCACAAGAAGCAGGGTTGGGATTGGTGAGGATCATTTTTTGGATTTGTACCTGTTCAAAGTCAGATTTTCTTTTCAAACTTTACTACCAACACAGCAATACAACAGTATAGCACCAGTTTTAGTTTTCCCAAAACATGAGCCATGACTTAATTATTAAAAATCATTACTGTTATTTCTTCCTCTTAAATGTCATTTCATTGACTGAATGTATGCCAAAAGCACACAGCACACATGAAAAGCAAACTCATTTTATGTATTAAAACGTCAAACTAGGCCATTAAAACATGTCTTTATGGACTAATGTCAGCATTCGCGGGAGATGCTGAAAGAAAAGCTCTGTTGTTTAACTCTAACTCTCAGAAGTTTATCATCCAGGCGGAACAGTGAAATCTTTATAGCTATATCATTACTATTGATAAAATGTCTGAATTCATGCTGAAGCTAGCCAGCTATCCCCAGTTATAGCTTGTTACAAAGGACAAGCCAACATTATTCACTGACGGTAGCTTCTAACATTAGCCTAACAACATTAAGTTAACCACCGTGTGGGGTTATCAAAACATTAACATTAAAACTGAAGCTAGCTGATGCCGAATTCGATCTCACAGCGCCCTCTCGCTGTGGCTCTGGGTATAACGCAAACTCATGCATGCCAGAACTGCAGGGCCTCCCCGACTCTGCAAGGCAATGTTTCTCAGCTTTCTAGAGAACCGCTCAGCCAAACTAATTCACACTCTAATTCACACTTAGGTCCTCAGCAATACACCCGCCAAGTGTAAAGTCAGTCGGATGATCGGTTGTTGACAAAATCAAAGGACAGACAGACTAATGATGGGAATTCTGGCTCTTTTTAGTGAGTCAGCTCATTTGGCTCAGCTCAGCGGTACGAGCTGTCTCTTTGGGCTCTCATACAGCTCCTCGACTGTCAGCATGCAGCCAAATGAACCAGTGCTTTGAACTATGAATGTAATTAGAATAAATCTTATAATATCCAGAGTGCCATAATTTTACATTATGCTTTGTATAAAAACCTGAAATAATGCAAAAACATCATAAACTACTACACATGTGTACTGAATGTGTAATTTATATTGAACTATGTCTCACAGTCTTAAAGCTATCACCAAAGCGAGATGTTTCTGGATCACCATGGCGTTACAATTACCAGCTCTGTCCTTGAGATAATAAATAAAACTGACATAAGCATTAGTCTGCACAGTCATGTCCCCTCCAATATTATGTTTTTTAAACTGTTAACCACTCTAAACGCATCAATCCTCTGTGCAGGGGTACAGCTGGGAGAACACTGGAAACATGCCAATTTGTTTGTCTTTTTTTCATTCATTCAAAGCGTGCTGCCTCCATTAGTGTTTGATTAGCAGACATCTCTGCATGTCTCACACCGCACATTAACAGACACATCAAAGCCTTACAGTTGCTTCTATCAGGTGTTGCTCTTGAAGTATTTTCCTCACACAAGCAACAGTGTTATGATGACTACAAATATACATTTGAATGCATGCTGGCGTCTCCTCACCCTGCTCTCCAGCTCAGAGGGGAACTTGGTCTGAAACTTGCAGGTGGTTCCTTCGCTGTAGTCTCTCTGGATGAAGACTTTGTTCGCCAGAGACGCGCTGTGCCTCAACTCCTGCAGATTGTGGAACTGAGGAGGATGAGACACACAGAGAGACAAATATAACGATAGTTACGCGTTTATAATGAGTCCCCAGAGGGAGCTCCATCTCTCTGCGCACCCGTTCACTCGTAATGTCTCCAAACAGTGGCTGAATCGGAAGTATAGGATGATAGAGGAGACGCAGATGAGATGTGATCAATCACTCTGTGGCTCGGTGTCTGCGCTCTTTTCTGCCTTGTTGTCTGTTGGAGCAGAGCCCAGCATTGGACATACTATCTGTCCCACACACACACACACTTTGATTCTCTCTGGTACAGGAGAGTAAAGCTTGCAGGAGGAGAGGACAACGTTTCACTACAGCTCACAACAGATCGATCAGGCAGAACAAGATGAGGCAGACTGATGTGAGGGCATCCAAACTCTTGTAATCCCTCGTGTTTACGCTGGAAACGTTGATTGCATCAAAGTGTGTGTGTTGGGTAAACACCAGTTTCCGGTCATCAGCATTCTTTCTTTAAGCCTTTCTAAAAGCTCGGACGGAGGCTGGAAAAGCAGTGAGGAAGGTCAGGGCGGCATGGCTTCTGTCCATGGTGCTGAACGCTGTCCCTGCGCGCGGGGTGCGTGTGCGTGTGTGTGTGTGTGTGTGTGTGTGTGTGTGTGTGTGTGTGTGTGTGTGTGGTCAGTGTCCACACAGTGGCCTGTCACCGGATTAACGGGGCGTCCCACAGATAAAAACAGATCTGCTTTCACCACATCTGAACACCGTGGAGGACCGCGTCGCTTCCCGCTGTTTCTGCCTCATTTCTGCTCCTATGAAGCACAGCTGACTTCCAACATTCATGTTTTCCCTTTTAAACCGCCCCCCTCAAAAAAAAAAAAAAAAAAAGCACAAAAAGAAAAACAAAGCGAGCCAACCTTCAGACGGACCTGGCATGATAATGTAGGACACAGCCGTCAGCGGTGACTGAAGTGTGGCACAGTTGGACCGTGTGCAGCCTCCATGCCCTCGCTGACCATGTTATCTGCCCCCGCGCCTCCTCTGTTCAGACAGCCATTCAATTGTTTGTGCTGGGAATCGAAACCTTGGCAGGGGGAATAAACAGAGAGTGTGCCAGGCTTACCTCTGTCGCCATGTTGCCATCCGTAGCCGTGAGGTACGAGTCCCTGCATGCGCTGAAATCGCTTTAGTGGGACACGGGGAAGGTTGGAGGGGGAGGGGCGGGGTGGGAGCCGGGGGGGCGGTGCTAAGAGAAGGACAGCGTTCAGCCACTAAATCAGCTGCTCTGCTGCCTCACACGAGCGTCCACGCTGCTTTAAATGTGCTCGCGTGTCAAAGGAAGGAGTCATTAAAAACATTAACGCGCCCAGCAGCAGAGCCCTGGAAGCCAAGCAGCTAAATGGAATTCAGCCATTATTTCTTGTTATTATTCACAGCTTTTCCTGCTGTGACGTGCACGGCTATTGCATTGCATGGGAGCAAGGAAAAGCATTAAACCTGCATGAAATCACTTGTTTTTGAGCTTTTTTTTTTTTTTTTTTGGCTACACTGACCGCTTATTGTCAAATGTGTTTGCACAGTTTCCTGTTTCCACAGCGAACAGACAGACTGAAAACAGAAGTCTTCACTCAGAGTCCTGTTTCTGGTCACATGGTGAATGTGAGTCTGATATTGACTCTTTGTTTTCTCTCTATCTACTCCTGAGGAGATATCTGCTGTCTTCAGTAGCTGAATGCTACCAGTAGTGGTGTAATTGCAGCAAGCGGTTTGGTTAATCATGAGGTCTTTTGGGTGAAAACTGCTGCCTGTTAATGTGGACACGATGCTGAGGAAAACCCTGAGAGTAAACCAAAACAAGCTGAAAGATGCTAAAACGCTCTGCAGAGCTGAAGGGAACTGCAGTCAGGCAATATTTGTGGAAATCAGTGTGTTTGTCACATTTCAGTCATTGTGACACATCCATAATATAAAAATATGGTTTGTAGCAGCCTTTAAGGTTTGTGTCTTATTGCCAACTGAAGACATTTCTGTTAAGTTTAATAACTGCTCATATTTAAAGTGAATTTATGTCGTTCAAATTCCAATCAGGCAGTGTCCCATTTAAAAAAAAACTATATTCAAAGTAAATTAGTCAATTTTGGACCAAATAGTCAATACAGTCCAGTCAAAAAGACCATACTTACCACTTATGACCATAAGTTAATCAAATCATCACAGTTTATTTCAATAATGGCATATCTCAGCCATAACATAAGGGCAATATGTACAGTCTGAATTATTAGGTCAAATAATAACTTGCACTTTCTGGAGTTTTAAATTAAATATATTAGATATAATAGAACAATTTATAGTGACAGTTTATACATGATTACAGTAAAAGCAAAGCGAACATCATTACAATCATCTGTGTCTGAATCATGGTTAAAATTATTTTACCACCAAAATCCACATTTTGGGTTGTAATGCCTCCACATGAATTCTTTGAAGTCCCGCTTTCAAGAGTGTGAGGCTCTGATGACAATTTCAGCTGGCTGCTCAGTCCATTCAAACAACCTTAATCCAGTAGGGTCGACTCTGATCCAGTTAGAGGAAAAGCACGGGCTCCGGGGACCTCAAGCAGCTTTTTTGGACTTCCTGCCTTCTATGCAAAATAAAAAAGCTTATCTGATATATCAACACAGGAAAAATGACAACCAGAATGAAGCATCACTTTGATCAATACATGTACGCCAAGCTGGTCCGCTCAACAAACTGATTCACCAGCCTCCAGAACATCAAGACTGGCAAAAATACACTGTGATTCACTGCAGGTCAGGCATTTTCAGTCTACTGCCACAGAGTTATTGTTTCCTGGCATGTCATATCTGCTCCTCCTTATGTCTTCTAAGTTCCTCCAGCTGGTGGCAACGCCATGTTAAAAAAGCTTTTTTTTTTTTTTTTTTTTTCAGTGGCAGAACCGCATATATAATCAAAGCTTTTAGGTAAATGAACAAAAGCCTGTATTTATATCAACTCGAGGGCTGGTAAATAATGTGCTTACCAACAGGAGGAACATGTGGCTTGTAGTGGCAGCAGACGCAACTGGTAAAAAAAAGAATTAAACCAAAAACACTGTCCCCAAAGACATGGACGCAGCCAGTGCTAACCACGTGACATTGTTGACCAGCTGCGGGTCAAAGTGGATTGGCGGACAGCAAACAGGCAAAGACTCTGACCAGCCTGTGCACACTGTGGCAATCAAAGCCAAACGTAGAGCTTCTTCTTCTGGTTGTACATCCATTATTTTGTTCGTCTAAACAAACCAAATTCCCATTGCGAGCCTTTGCTCACACCATCGCATTCATTGAGAATGTGGCCAATTCATACAGTGCTGGCCTCAGTCTTGTTCATACAGGGAAGTCCTCTCAGCATTACAGTACAGGTAAACTGCTACACAGGGCTGAAGATAACGACGTTCAAGTGGAATCAACTTTGTGGCGAGGGAAAGCGTGTAGAAGCAAAGCCACTGACCTATAACCTTATTTGTATCACCTGACAGCACCGGCCCGATCTCACCTCTACCCTGCATGCTTTACACCTCCCTCTGCACAGCAAAGGGGAAAGGTCCTTTGATTCTGGAGCCATTGTGCTCTGTAGAAAGTCTCACTGATTGACAAGGTCCAGTTCTTCATTTAACATATTATAGTAGAAGTCCCATAAGTAACATGAATAGGTCAAGAGGGATGCAACTGGTAAAGACATGGGGGGTTTAACACGGGAGGTATCTCCACAGACAGAAGTGCTTAACTTGAAAACCAAGGCATGTGTTAGGGTTTCAGTAACTTGGAGTTGGCCTCTGGGGCGAACAGTGAATGGCCTCCTGGTGGCCACTGGGAGACAAAACTGGCCCGCCACCTCATTGCAGCTTGATGAGAGACGAATTACAGGCAGCACAAACAAACACAGTCTCTCTCTGGGCCTCTGGAGCTGCAGGAGAAACAACAAGAGAATGAGATCATAACTCAGAGAACAGATGAGTGAGAGAAACAGAAGCAGGGTATTGTGATGTGACACGATGCAGCTGTCAGAACATTTTAACAATCTGTGTAAAAATAAAAAGTTGGCACCTGTTGCTCCCATGCAAGATCTCAGCACCTTGAAGGAGCAGCATCGGGAACAGAAGCTGTTGCCACAGTTACTGCAGTTCCTCTGTAATACAAAGAGATGCCGCCTTGAAGCTTGTGCCAATAAAAGACAAAATCAAACATGATGATGATGTGATGCCTAAATATATCCCCAACTCTTCTCACAAGTTTTCAGTCTCACCCTTTTCTTCAGCACGGAGAAGACGGCATTGCAGCTAGAGCAGTTGCCTTTGGAGGAAAAAGACAGAGATAAATAGGATTATGAGGTGTAAAACAAAATGCAGCAGTCCAGAGCGAACATATGAGACAAGCCTAAGAAACACTCCTCTTTCATCGCTGACGTATAACAAGAGGAAATAAACCAGCGGATGAGTCAGAGCAGACTGACCTGTGCTGGTGGTGGGGTAGCGTTTACGCAGTTTCTCCGTCAGTTTGGACACCTTGCTGCGTATTGGTTCGTTGCGGCTCAACAGTCCATTTTCAGAGATGGTGTCATACTCGGGAGCTCCGAGAGGCCCGTCATCATCCTCCTGAGGGAGAGGGAGGAAGGAGGGGAGGCGGACAAAGAAAAAGGCATTTAAATGCTGTGTAAGCTCCAGTAACTGGAGAATGAAAACCTGGCCAAGAAACAGAGCCAAGCTCAGCAGCAGGGCTGCACCGGAGAACATTCACTTGGATGATTTTAGCCAGTTTGATTAATAGAATCAATCATGGTGATGGCAACATGATGATGATGATGATGATGGGACTACTTGGGAGATAAACCAAGGTGGTATTCCTGTATCAACAGGAAAAACACATGTACTGCATACTGTATACAACTGTATTTCATCTGTTTGCCAAACATAAAGACACCAAACCCCCACGAAGAGCTGAGATAAAAAGAATTCCCTTCATTACACCCTAATCTATCTATTTACCTACATTTATATCTATATGTACCTACATGTACAAAAGACTTAGTAAAAGGGTCTGTTCTACACTTTCTGGTGATCATTGGCTATGCTACAACCTAAACCACTGAAAGGCACAACTATGACTTTTTAAGACGGTACACGTGGAACAGAGAGTAAGAGTAGAAAGAGGAGGAAGAAGAGAAAGCAATTTGTTTTGCCACAGAAAACCATCCGACCCAGCCCTGACAAACGAGGCTTTCAAGGAACAGGACAACTCGTTTCTGCTTGCTGCAGACAGCCAATTTGAAAAGACAGCAGTCAGCTACACTGAAAAGTAAAGTCTGCCGATCACAAGCTCTAAAACATACGTGCTATTGTGCAGTAACTCTTTTATGTAACACATGCTGTAATGAAATAAAGAACAGGCCTCAATGCAAAACACTTAGTTCATAATGTGTTTTGATCAAAACACGCAAGCACTGCAACACATGAATGAGTCCATCTTACTGAGGAAAGAAAAGCTGATTTCACTAATGCAGCATGTCTCGTGAACAATGCCAGTCATGCAGACCAGAAATGAATGAGCACCCCGCATGATGGGATTATCATTATCACTATCAAATGATAAAAGCACACAAACAGATGGATGGATTGATGGGAGGCACCGGGAAATCCACTTACCACTAAGACCAGAGGGGTTTCCTAATCAGGAAGCAGAGCGACACATGAGAACAACGTTACCCACAAACAAACACTGATATTCAGTGTGATTACACAGGAGCACACCCAGAACCATGCTTCAAAGAGCAAAGCAAGAACTCCACCACAGGGCCACCGGCTTACAACGCATGAAGCTGCTGTTCATGTGTCAAGTAGCTCTACAGTGAGAGTTAACTGGGTGGCAGTGCACTAGTCTCTTCTAAACAGAGGGGGGCGACACTCACCTGCAGGGATATTGAATGCTCCTGGGTTCAGAGGACAGCACAGAAAAAAAACAGGAAGTAACAGGACACACGTCATGAGAGGAGGATTATTCACACAATGACGGTAAGCTCCGACAGCTGTGACCCTGGGAATTGTTACACACTTTATCCTGCTATAGATTTCACTTAAATTTGATAAAATGTACTTTTCTGGCTGAAATTTCTCATTCACCTTAGCATTCAAACTGTTTGTGATGGTTCTCCAAGTTGAGCTCAGTGCATTGTGTTTGTTATCTCTGTCATTACATTACTGCATTACAGACAAATGTAATGTGATTACCGGAACGAGTCACTTTGTCGCTCGTTACCTCCAGTTCAGTTAAGTTTAGAGGAGTATTTACCTCAATGGCATCCTTGAATTCATCATCAGGCTCTGCTTCCTCAGCTTCCTCCACACTGCCAGGAGACAGGTCCTGTCATCAAAGACACACACACACACACACACACACACACACACACACACACACACTAATATATAAATACTGCACTGACAAGTACACTCCAGACAGTTCCTGAATCCTGGCTGTCCCAGGATCAGCACCTGACTCATCTATCTGAGATACTCAGTAAACAGGAAGATGTAATTAACTGTGGGATGATTAACTCATATTCTTGAACCATGATCCCCTTTGATTATTTTTTATTTTGCAGTGTGCTGCTGCCTTGCTGTGATCCAGTGGCCTCCAACAAGACAGAGCCACATTAATCTGAGCCTTGCTGGAGAATGAAGTCACAGCTCCATCAGTGCCGCAGAAGTGGCTCTGTGGATGGATGGCTCAAATCTGTGCATGGACTGACATTACTGGTACTGGATAAATACATTGAGAGCATGGGATAAAGTGGATAAGAAGCTTACAGCCATGTCTGGTTTTAATGTAAATCACAACCAATAAATCCTTCAGCATTAAAAATGCACATGCATTTGTCTCCACCATGGTCCTTCCTCTCACCTCCAGACTAGTTGGTGTGGGCGTCCTGTCCAACAAGTTGCCCTGGTCCTGTTCTTCACTCACCCCCTCTGAGGCCTGGGCCGGGCCCATGTGGAACAGCTTCCTGAGGTCCAACAAAACTGGAACAACACTTTACTTCAGCTATATTTTCTTAAATCAGACGGCGTGTTTATCCTGTGCTTCATCCAGACAGGATGAACTCACCTCTACAGAAGTCTCTGTTCCACAGGAAGATGGCGCTGTTGAGCCCAGCGAGCACCCACCCCACTGGAGCCACGTAGATCAGACACACCAATATTAACATACCTCCATAGAACCTGGATGGAGACATTACAAAGGTCAGCTCACAGTGAGATGAACCATAAGAGTGATTGATCAGACAGCACAGTAGGCGGATATTTAATCCAGTTAATGCTAAAACTACTGACCAAGGCTTGCATAAAACAGTACTTAAATGAAGATGCTTGCATTGGTTTTCTGAGGGAAATTCCACCAATATTCCAAAAAACATATTACAGCACACAACCCAATTACGTCCCAACATGAATCTAAAGCATGTTTCTAATTATGCCACCAGTTGAAGGCCTCTCCAAACAAAAAGGGGGCAAACTGGCGCTAACTGTTGCTGGAGTTATCTGTGGCTGTAGTTACTAGCTGACGTTAGCTAGTGAGGTGCAGCAAGTGGCTCTATTAGCTGACTGAAGTCTTGCCTGACTGAGAGCTCGGTGACCCAGGGGAAACAGGACTGAGCTCAGCAGCCTCCCAGTGAACACGGAAATGGATAACAATATCACAGAAAATGCATTCTCCAAAAAAGGCCGTTTACTGTGTGTCTGTGTCTCATGCAGACCTTGATGACTTGCTGTGATTATCCCAGTACAGGACCTTGTAAATAGCCTCTGCTGACAGGCAGGCAGAGGACAGCATGTCGTCCAGGTGCTTCAACCTCATGAAGACAAGAAACAAAAGATACGGTGTAACCCACACATGAACAAACATTGTGCACAAATGTCACACACGCATGTGGCCACAGTCTGTAAACCTGCTCTCAAAAGGGAAACTAATTGATATTTTTGTCAGTTACCTCAGTTAGTCTAGTCATTATCTTTAATCCATTCATAAAATGATCTATTTATGAATCATTTACTTAACAATGGTATAAAACAAAGATCCTGTGAAGTTTGTGAGCTGTAGGACATTGTTTTGATAATCGAGGACCCAAAGCTGTTATTTATTTAACAGCTTGCGAATGTTTTATGTAGGAAATTAATTAAACAATTTTCTAAGGCCTCCAGGCGATTAGATGTTGTGGAGAGTACCCAAGAAATGGCGAAGCTGTGCCCAACAAGTTTCAGTTTAAATTTGTGGCACATTTGTGCATCTATATTTCCTGATTTTCTTATTTTGCCGTGGTCAGGACGTTTCTAGGCTTCAACCGTTGGGTAGTGGGTGTGTAGCCCCCAGCCAATAACAATGCGCAGGTGAGGTCAGGACTTTATAAAAAAGGTAGCAGCAAAACTGTTTGTTTACTAACAGTAAACAATAAATGACGATAGCTTTAAGGACATTAAGTCTGGCTTCAGGAAATTGTTGTGGTTTTTTTGTTTTTTTTTCCCACTTTTTGCTGATATTTCAGAAACCTACAAAACAACTGATCAAGAAAGTCATCAGATGATTAATCAATAATGACAACAATCATTAGCTGCAGCCGTGCAGCATATAATCTCGATCCCTGCAGTGTGCATCTTACAGGTCTTTGACTTCCAGCATGGCCTCCTGTTTGCTGAGGTGAACAGTCTGCAGGTCTCTGCGGTGCACGGCGTGGTAACGCCGCTTCTGGAGCTCAGCTTCTGAGGCTCTGCCCCCACACCTGTCCTGCAGGTAACCCAGGGCAGCTGGCACACACAGAGCTATCACACCCACTGTGAACCAACCCACTGATACCAGAGAGGCAGACACGACAGCAAGTTAATCAATTATTCAAGCATCTTTCAAAACACCAAGCAATAGCTGGATCAATATCAATGCCTAATGCCTCATCTTACCTTCATTAACGGTGCAGAAGAAGACATTGAGAAACACACAGACGAGCAGAGAGCACACAGGCATCTTCCATCTGAGGGGGAAAAACAGATGACACTGAATGCTGAAAAATACAAATATGTCTTTCTGCTAATACCACTCAAGGCAGAAAGCAATTATATGGCACGATGCCCGAACAGGCCACGAACAAACACACATACACACCCGAGCAGGAAGCGGGTCAGCTCCACTGCATCTGAAACTGGTTCTAGAAACAGAGCCATTCTCTTGTAGGACACCACCATGTTGAAGAGGTCAAAGTTTGGTGTACAGCGTGGGCTCCCCAGCTCAGAGGCATCTGGGGACCCGGGGGTCTCTTTAGATAATGTGTGCACCAGTTCCCCCCCTTCTCCTGCACCCTGCGAGGAGTCCTGGGACACACTGTGCATTGTCATCCCTGTGCGGAGACTGAGGGAAACACACAGGACAGGAATCAGGATTCAGAGAGTGAAAACACAAAACGATTTCTGACCTGTTAATGTCACAGGCCCCCTAAACCCAGACTGAAACGGCCATTGAAAGGCAACTTAACAGAATGCTGCTGCAGAGAGTGAAGTGTACACCAGGTGTGCTTACAGGTGCAACACAGCCTGCAGTCTATGTGATTGTGCTCAGTTTATAAGCGACTTAAACATACAAAGAGCAGTCAGCTGCCATGAGAATAAGCCGCAAGTGTCTCTTTGTGTGTCCAAATATGAAATATTGATTTTAGGAGCACAGCCTCAGTACACTTCTGACCCCACCCAAAACAGGTGCAACACACTTAAACCTTCCAGAGGGCACCTAAGGTTTCAGGTATTTTCAGCCTGATGTTACGTTACTCTCAGCAATGGATGATATCTAACACAAACTATTTATGGTACTGTAAATGGTCACACATGTTTATTTGAACCTCTTCTCCTTCAAAAGTGATCTGAGAGAAACTTCTCTAATAATTCTGTGAGCGTAGATCTAAGAGCATCAGTGCATTGAATGTAACATACTGTGGTCGATATGACCACATTATCACTATCAGTATCTTTTCAGGTACAGCTGTCACATGTATACATGTACATACATGTACTATTCCTTCAATAGTTTGTTATCAACACCAGTAATCCTAAATGTAACTGCACGGGTACTTTTTTTAGAGAGCACTGCATCCCTGATCATCCTCCTTTAGCAGTTCAGTGTAAAACTAAACTGTTTCTGGTGACCGTGAACAAGCGGATGGAGCACTACCTCCTTAAATCAGCGCTCCGTGCTGTGGCCTGTGAGATGCTGTCAAACGGCAAAGTTAGCTTGCTAACAGAAGGACACTGAAGATGCATTACTGTTACCTCAGCCCAGCTAATATAATCTGCAGGATGTGAAGGAGATGAGTTACCCCGAGAAGACTGTCCAACAACAGCCAACTTGTGAAGCAGCTGCCGCGCTGTGAGGAGCTCAGACGTAACTAGCGAGTCCCACCGACATCATCAACCCGGAGAAAGGAAGAGCCTCCAAATTCAAGCGGTCCGGTCATCATGACAGCAGCCTGTCCTTCACCATGAGCGTTAACCTGTCGAAACGAGGCGGGTGTTAAACCTGCCAAGCTGTCAGCGAATAAACCCAGCGGTTGAATCAGTCGTTTTGTTTGCCAATGGTGGTCTCAGCTAGCTTTGTTAGCTCTGTGTTATTCTGAGAACGTCCGCTTCCTTGTTTAACTAAGGCCGAATAGTTGATAACAGAAAAGGGGCTTATGTCCGATACAATCGAGCACAGAGTATGAGGAAGATCTGCGGACATCCTAAAATTACATTGAAAGAAAGAAAGAAAGAAAGAAAGAAAGAAAGAAAGAAAGAAAGAAAGAAAGAAAAAGAAAAACTGCTCTTTAAAAGAGAGTTTCTGTTTTGAACAATGATAATAATAATAATAATAACTGTGTCATATATAGTTTTACCAAAAAAAGTTCAACTGCCTTTAGGCTACTCTTTCTGGATTCATAGTCTAATATATATATGTGTGTGTGTGTGTGTGTGTGTGTGTGTGTGTGTGTGTGTGTGTGTGTGTGTGTGTGTGTGTGTGTGTGTGTGTGTGTGTGTGTGTGTGATTTCACAAAATCTTGCATTAATGTATGATTTAAGGTGAGCACAGAGAGAGATGTTCCTCTCCAGCAGAAGAATGTGAAAACCGCCTTTTAGTGTCAATTTCTATACATCCATCATTCTGCACAGTGATTTAACATTAAGAAAAACACTTTTTGACTAGAAGGGACTTAAATTATGACTTGGCAGTCATGAAACACCTTGTTGAAAACAAGGAACAATTCAGCCAGAAAACAGCTCAGCTGGAGGACACCTCAACATGGCACAGGCCGGCCACACAGTCCCACACAGCAATAATTCATTCACACTGATTTTGTCAGTGAAAGCTTCAATCTACAGTTTACAAGTGTGAAGTGAGAGCCTCTACTTGCTAATAGGGCCTCATTACTGAGCAAAATGGCAGCTTTTCTATGACAAGTGCCCGTTGTCAAGCCAACAAAGTTGAGCCTTTGACAGTCAAAACAGAGGCTTTGGATGAAGTGTCACTGAGATTTAGAGTGGAACTCATCAGTTAAAGTGCAGTTTAAGTCATTCAGTGAACAGACGTGTTCTGCAGCTGCTGGAGGGTATTTGACAACAGTTGTGTTCTCACCAGGAATTTTGAGCTTTGTTTTCACACCAGATCATGCAGACAGGGAGCGAGAAAGAGAGAGGGAGCAGAGATAATTAAATAATAATGTAAAGATTTAAAAAAAAAAATCAGAAGTGTAAGTAAACACAAACAACAGCAACTTGGCTGCAGAACTTTTGATGGCCTGTGCTGCACTGTGAAGTTCACTGATCACACACACACACACACACACACACACATACACACACTGCCTCTGTTTCCTTGTCAAACTACTGAGTATCATCACAGGTATGATGTGATGGGATCAGACTATCTCCTGGGAAGAGTGATATGATTTAATTAAGCCTTAATGGGACTGCTTAGCAGCTCTACACGCAGTAACCCTTTCTCAGTGAGACAGGGAGAGATGAAATAAGTCACCTTTGAGGGTTTTAATAAATCCATTGTACGTACTATTATTCTGCTCATCTTCACAGTATATCTGCATAAGTGGCTATTGCATGGATAAGAGAAGGTTGGCTATATGCAGATTTCAGGAGCCACTGTTCGTGTCTGACAGTAATGTCTGGTGACTGAATTTCTTTACAAGCCTTCCACTGGCTTATATAATGATATATGATCTCTGTCACCCTCTACTGATGTGCTTTGTTACTTTCCGCAGATTAAATCAAATTAAAATGAGGCTTCAGCCTGCAGGCTTTCATAGTCATATGGATACTGGTACAGTCTACCAAAGCTGTCATTGGCCACTTTCTGAGGTATTTCAGTGCATTTTATTCATCAAGTGAAATTATGTTCCGTACAGTGCAGTCAAAATAAGATGCATATTTGGGAGGATTAGGCACACAACCAATTAAACCAGATTACCATGAATAAGAAACACAAACTGATTTTTAATAACCATCATATGACAAGCTAAAAAAAATAGCAATTGGAATTACAAATTTCAAATCAATAAGTTCTACTGATCCATGATATACAGTATAGCTAAACAGCTACCTTAGTACTGATCACATAGCTATAGTATCTATACTTTGTTTTTCTGATGGGTGAGAGCTCTTGAAAACAATACCTGGGGGTGACCTGGTCGAAAAAGGTGGAAACAGTGCAGACAGAGGACAGACTTTTATGGGTTGGTAGAATTTGCTTATGCATGGGCGCCCTGATTGTGTGAGTATGTGTGTGTGTAAAAAAGAAAAACAGACACTCTGCTGGTGCCCATCTTTCTCCCCTTACTAGTTGAGTAATTTCTGGATTTATTGGTAGGAAAAGGAAGGATTTGACAAAGCATACGTTGATTAGTAGCTGATAAAGTGTTGTGAGTCAGAATTATGTGTGTGTATGCGAGTGAGTAAAGTGACTTGGGCAATATCGTGGTTTCATCACACCAATATGATTCCATATTTATGGAAACACCAGTATGGTATGAAAATCCAGTGTATAAATCAAAGCTGTGAGAGATAACTATGACCATTCCCACTCTTAACTTGCTAAGTGAACAAACATTATGATGATACTTATTGGATGTGTGGAGATAATGTTTTGCCCAGTGTTTTGACAGCTAGATGGATTGGACTTTGTGCATTAGTACAAAGGAGATTGCCTGTGTTTGTGTTATATAATGGAGTAAGTGACATAAGGTGGAAGGCACGTCAGATGGGATCCACAGACAGAGAAGACAATACTTTCCTGATGAAAATGTTTACATTTATAGCACTGGCCAGCTGACGGGAATTCCAGATGACTTTAACGCACAACAGGAAATTACAACCTCCCGTTGTGCTCAACACAAAACAACTGGTCGTGGGACCAAATTGTAGACCAAATTTGGGGGAAATGGTTTTAGTTTTTCTATTGGCATGTTGCATTGCACCCATGCTGAGGAAGCAGTGTGTGACGACGATGGACAAACAGATGAAAGACAAGGCTGGTTTCTAAATGGCTCTGATGATGAACATGCTGTCGCCTGACCAAGTGGCGAAGCGTCACCTCACTCAAATGGAGGACAAACATCCAGACCTGTTCCCAATTCCTGCCTACCTAACTGACTCAGGTTGAACCGATGGAATCTGAGGAGGCTGGAAGACGAGGAGGTGATGGATTAGAGCTGTTGAGCCTGATCTCTGACAGGGACTGAGAGGTTTGAAACACTGTTGTCAACAACAAACCACGTCCATGGTGAATCAAGAACTGTGCACCCTACACTACATATTACCATTGTTATGAACTGCATAATCTTTTATCAGTTGTAACAAGTTTGTTCCATGTATTCCATGCATTTTGATAACTACATGTCCTCTTCATCGTGGTTTTTCAGTTTTGGTCATTGTGGTATTTCATATGATTCATCTCATTGTATTACTCTATTATTATTGTTCTATTATTTTACTCAGCTAAGTCATTTATTCACATTATGTTGATTATACATGATTTATGCATCAAGACAGTTATGCAGTAGGCCTCACACTTCTCTGCACATTTATCAGTGTAACAAACTTTGCTATTTATTCAAAACGTGTCCATGAGGACTGTCGCCTGCGAGTGGGGCCATAGGAGAGACAGCCAACAGGTTTTTTGCTCCTATTCACTGTGAACTTATTAGTCTGGGTTAATTAATCAGTATCATTAATAATAATGTGATTATGCTATGCATTGTTAACGCACGTCTTTGGTTGAATTATATAGCCTCAGTTTAGCAATATGGTTCAAACATGATCTTATACATTAAACAACAAAGCTCGATTTGCTGTATTCACCTGCAAACTAATCAAGCTTCTTTTGCATGAGGGTTTACACCCTCACAGGAGGGACTGTGTGTACGATTTGCTTGAGCAACATGTGCTAACAATTCTTGGAAGTGAAGCTTTAGACAGTAAGTAAGGTGTCCTGTGATTGTTCAGGTCATGACGGCTGAACATATTTGCAACAGCAGGATACAGGATGTGAACTAATGTGAGCCAATGTAATGTAAATAATGATGGCTGGGCATCCTCCCAAAACGAAAGAATATTGGTCACATCGACACAGAAGCTCCGTGTGGGTGTATGTATGCCTGCAAAGGTATATAAACGAATGTAAGACAAGATATGGGGGGACTTTGCTTCTGGACATCTGTATATGTGAGCTCTGGCTGTCTCTGCTGCACCTTGTTGTCAGTGTCATTTCTCTCCACAACATCAGCTATTACCTGATGGTTTATGTAAAAGCCAGAGAGATCAGTGAAGGTGAGTCTGGTTTGTGTGGGCCAATCATATTTCAAAAATTTCATATTGGTGAGTATGTATTATCTTACTCTGAAATGTTAATTCCTCCTCATACCAGCCAAATCGAGGGAATGTTGTACTTTCCTTATTTTTAAAATGGATAGCTGGAACTATAATTCAAAAGACTGTGAATGCTACAGACATGGGCAGTCTATCAGGTGTAACGGATATATCAAAACATTAAACCTATAGAGCATTGCATAAAATCAGCATTTTCCATCTCAAATACAAAATGTAATCTTGAAGACCTCAACACTGTTGAGTCCCACTCTCCTGTAGCTGCTTGCTGTGTGACCGCTGGTGGAATTTAAGCCCCCCACAGTTTCTGAAAGACTTCCCACACTGTCCGCAAATGTAAGGCTTCTCTCCGGTATGGATACGGAAGTGCCTGGTTAATGCCCCAGAGTGACGGAAACACATGGAGCAGACCGAGCAGGTGTACGGCCTCTCTCCCGTGTGGATGCGAAGGTGAGTCTTGAGGTTCTCCATGCGGTTGAACTCTCGGTTGCACTCCATGCAGCGGAAGGGGCTGCAGCCCGGCGGGTAAAGCTGCAGTCTGGTCCTCCTGCTTCCTGCCGTGGGCTGCCGACAGCACTGCTGGAGCTTCTGCTGACACTGGCCGTAGTGGCGCCGCAGCAAGCTGGGCAAGTGGAACGTCTGGCCACAGGACTTGCAGGCATAGAGGACGGGATGGCCGGGGTTGCAGCTGCTCTGTGCATGCATTCCATAAACCTGTGGAGAGGCTTCTGGGATGGGAGCTGGTTCTGCCAGCTGGAAGATGTTTGGGAACTCTGAGGAGATGGATGGATGATCTGTGGGTGGTGGGATGTTGGAGGTCACGTTTTGAGGATGAGCTATGTAAAAAAAACAAAAAAAAGACAATTACACATGCAGGGGTCAAAATTTGAAAACTTTTTCACCTTAATGCCATTTACAAACTTTTAATGTCAGCCATAAGAATAAACAGCAAACATATTTCCAAGCAGTACATCAGTATTGTGCCATACTTATTATAATTGATTTGGAAATTCCTCATGAGGAATAGGGGATGTACCATCTTGTATTCAAGAGGTTCCTCAACAACAATAATAAACACACTTTATCAGCACCTGATGGCATGAAGGCAACGCAGTTTGATGTTGGTAGTAAAACTGATCAACACTACAAAGACATTCAATGAAAGACCTTTGTCTGAATTAAGTCTGAATGGACATTTGATCAAATTCAGCATTAGCACAGACATCTCCTATTATTACTTACGAAAAACAAACACATTATAATTAAGCTCAGTCTGATGAACCTCACTTTTTGTGCTTGTTTTACTTGCTCATTGTTTCCCTTCTTACCCTGAGACAGCCCAGTGCGGGACGCATGAGTGTTCGAGTCTTGGTTCTGAATATCCAGCACTTCTGGTTTCCACTCCTCCAGCATTTTGGACTGGGCCGCTAACATACACTCGGAGCTAAAATCCTCCACTTTGATCGAGACTGAACAGCAAGCTGAACCATCTCTCCCCTCCTCTGGCTTCTCCTGCTTCACTGTGACCTGCTCTGAAGCGGTCTTGTCATCCCCACTGGGAGGCGGTGGCATGCTGTGGTCTTGAGCTGCCACTCGACATGGCGGGTTTGTGCTTTCTACCTTCACCGCACATGCATGGGACATCTTGTCACTGACTTCTGCAAACAAAAAGACCGCAGGTGCACGCTGTGAGAAAGGTAACATTAGACAGTGAAAATGGATGATATGAAGTAGTACTGATTCTCATGAACTGCACACATTTTCTGTGAATGCCTTTCAAGTGAACATGAGAAGTCTTTGCTGGCGTTGGCCCCCTCCACTGGTGTACATGGATCAAGTTACTTTAAGGATTAATAACTTAAAGACCAGTGGTAGTCATAAAATGCTGCTGATCTTCCTCATTCCGCTCTTAATGATTGTAGGATTTTACACTGAAATGGAATTTAAAGCACTGAAGTCATCTGAGCTTTCAAAATAAGATACAACTGAAAGAAAACCCATTATAATAAGAAGTGTACATTAAGCAATGATTTGATGATTGTACTATGTGTCGTGGATTCTTGCTCCAAAATTATATTTTGGTGGGTCATATACACAACCATGAGCTAACATAGGTGTCTCACCCATTATAATAGCTTTAAGTTTTGGAAAGAAATTAATAAAGTGACCCTGTGTGTACACTGCAGCCATCCTGACTGCTGGTAACACATGAAGTACCAATTCCTGTTTGTCACTCCAATTTCACACTCGGACGTTTCTGCAAAATGTGTGAAAACATGTGGGCACCATATATGAACATGGAGTGTGTCTGTGTGTACTTTCCATTTGAGCAAGGGGTATTCTTCTTTCCATGGGGGAAGGAAGGAGAGAGACCCCACAGATTTAAAAAAAAAAAAAAAAAAAAAAGCTGTTACATACCTAGAGTCAAAGCAGCTACTACACAAGCACTATTCTCCTCTGTGTTTACAGCAGCGTCACTGACATGCTGCGTCCTCTGCTCTTCATTTCTGATCACATGTTTCTGATGGGGGTCTGCACGGCTGCGCCCACCCGCGTCACCTCTGACTTCCGAGCTCCTGTGCACATTGCCCAGTTCGCGATCTGGGCTTTTTTGGGTGCATTTACGGTGGAGCGGTAGATCTGTCTGGTCGGTGGCATCCAGCAGATGCTTTGTAAGAGCGCAGCTGCCACCTGCTTCCTCCTGACGCGCACAGTCCAGCATAGCTTCAGCTCTCTGCAGTCTTTGTCTGAGGGACTCGTTCTCTCGCCGCATCTCTTCGTACACGTCTCCTGTAGCCTGACCCACAAGCTTTGTCACCTCCTGAACTGCGATCTCCACGGCCACTTCAAATGCTCCATGTATCGCTGCAACGAGCTCCTCTTTCAGAGACAGCGCAGCCTCATCTGCGGCTTGTTTTGTCCCTGAAGGACATCTTTTTCTCCCGGCCGGCTGCAGCTCCATGGTGCGTGCAGAGGCACAAGCTCCACAAAAATTCGGTAATATCAGGCACTCTTTTCAGGTACAAGGGTTTCTGTTATGGGAGCCTTGGGGCGATACACCCGGTTTATAATAAAGCCAGAGGTTTCACTTCCGCTAACAGCTTCTGCTACCTGGTGGTGGAGCAGTGGAACTGCGCCAGCACCATGAAATAGACAACAGGCAAAATGTTAATTCAAAGAGTTTATTTTATTGACAAAAGGTTTCAAATGGCACCGTTAATATGCTGGCTTTGACTCGTGTAAACAGCGTTTCAAGGCCTCATCCCTCAGCCGTGGGTTTTATAATGTTCTACGTGGGCAAGTATCCAACCAGAAGGTCCGAGGGTGGCCAGAGTCATCACCGTCAGAACCAAAGCAGATTCCTGCAGGACATAACCGGCCACTTACTTCAAATACTTCATTATTAAGAAAGAGTTGCCAGAGACGGTATAAAACCTTTCACTTGAACACATTTACTGAGGATGAATGTCAAATTAAACTTGAATATTTGTACACTCACCGCTGGGCCGACGTGTTCTTTGGGTGGCTTGCTGTAGATGTAACCTGCTCGTTGTTGAATCGTTCCACCTGCTCTGGGAGCAAGAGCCCGTCGAGCCCTCAGCAGCGCAGCAAAAGGCCCACACATGTTTGGCTTTGAGAGAAAAAGACTGAGTCAGCTTGAACAGGAGAAACCACAGAAGATGTTTGAGAGGAGCCAGGCGAGCTTAAATGTAGCTGTCTGCCACACACCTGCTGATGGGTCTGACTTTAATTAGGCTGCCTTCAGGTACCATAGGACAAAAGCGTTGATGAGTTTAGTGTCCCTATCTGAGGTTCTGTGTGACACATCTGATCAGCACTTACTTTACATAGCGTCTTGTTAATGATGTGAAACTTACTTCAGTCCATGGCTACATTAGTTAAACAGAAATCTGTAAAACCTATAACATAAGACATGATGCAATATAGGCAAGAAGCACTGGATATCAGCAGCAGCTAGTTGATTAACACTGGGCCCCATGGTTACACAACACACTCACTGTGCAGACTGAGTCAACTTAAATCACTTCACTCCATTAATCTCATTTAACAGCCCTTAGAGTGTCGAAGGACACAGACATAAAGACAGTTAGTTGAACTGATTTCAGGTATCCAGTTGAAGAATTTGACTGAAAGTGTGAGGAAAAAGCTGCTCTGCACACATCAAAGGGGTCTGTTCCTACAGGACAGTTTCATTTCTGACCAGCTGGTTACTTTTCAGCAGAGCTCTTTATGCTTCTGAAGTTATGGTGGGGGTAGTTATAGTACTTCAAGTACAGGGAAAGGCAATAAAAAAAGCACAGGCAACAAATTCTTGTACCTTCTATACAAGCAGTCTAGGTTGGTGTGTATGTTTTATAGTGTATGTTCAAATTTATGCAAACTCTGATAATAAAATCAATTAATCAGTGACATAGTGTCAGGAACACAGAGTGCTGTTGAATCACATGTAATGCAAACTATAGTCTACATCACTGTATTACTACAGCAACAAACATGATAAGACTTCACTTAAACACTCATGTTGGAAAATAACAGAATACATTTGCTCAGTGTACATTTACAATGTGCTCATTGTACATATATGTACATACATAGTTACATACATTTACTGCAATTAATGTACTTGCAGTCGGTGCAGTTCTGATGTATTTGCGCATGAGAATTTTCATTTTATGCTACTCTGTACTTTACTGTACTCTACTATATTTCACTTCATACAGAGCTATAGAGACTTAGTAGTTTGAGTTTGTGGTAGGCCTGCTTTGCAAATTAAAATTTTACATGCTTTCTCTACATCTGTGTGTGTGTGTGTGTGTGTGTGTGTGTGTGTGTGTGTGTGTGTGTGTGTGTGTGTGTGTGTGTGTGTGTGTGTGTGTGTGTGCCTCATGTCCTACAGTTTGTTTTGGTGTTGTCTACTCTATTATGTCGGACCAGTTTTTGTTTTTTTGGTTGTTGTTGTTGTTGTCGTCGGGTAAGCACCTCGGCACTAACGTCATTCATGGATTACTCTTTGATTATTCCTTTACGTTCCCTGGCAGCGCCTCTGACGCGCCGGGTCGGAAGTGGGTCGGCCTGGCATTAGCCGGTGTGAAGGTTGTAGTCTGGAGTCTGGATGCTGGTTAGATAATCAGGTGTCTGCCTGTGGTGTACGGTGAGAGTTTGTCTCATTCAAACTGCAGGCGACAAGGTAAGAACAACCATCATACTGAATTGTACAAGTGTTTCAAATGTTGTTTAAGTGTTTAGCTGCAGTGGAAGTTAAACTTATTATCTGTTGCTATGACAGACAGATATGCTCCAAAAGTTACTGCGTTCGTGAGGTTCGTGTTTATACTACGCTGAACTCACACCAACATGCAACGCGGTCCTCATCCCGTGCGTAAAGACGCACTCACCTCGTTCAACAGCGCTGTTTGTATCCCCTAACGAGAAAAAAAAGTTATGTGTGCTGATCTTATGTTATCAAAATGTTTCTTAAACATTCAGTGACTCGCCGCCATTGTCTCAGTTACAGTCTTAGTTCACCACGTCCATGCTTTAACCTTGGACCTTTACTGTAGTATTTGCATTGTTTTAACTAGACCTAATGTATGCTCAGGGCTTTGATTGTCTGGCAAGTTGGACTGAGCTTTTTCTGCAAACTGTGAAGTGTGTCTCGTCACACACACAACGTGTTCGTTTTGGTGAAGAGTTTATGTCAGGTTGATCTTAGAAACAGCTGGCACATAGCTCTCTTATTCAGGGGACAGCTGGCGGTGTGGCTGAATAAGATGTGTGCGTCTTTACAATAGCTGGATGGATTAAATTTAGTATACACACATATTTCGTGCGCATCAATGAACAGAACGTTGAAACTACTTATACGTCGTGTGCACGCAGTAATATTTGGAGCGCTTGTGGTAATAAAATGTGCCCTGGATATGTTTTTATTTCCTCTATCTCTCTCTGTGGCCACTCCTGGGCTCCTTATAGTGAACAGTATCAGCAAGGATACTTTTTTATGAAACAGTTGAATTGATGGAGATGTTAACGGGAAACTACATCAAAAAGAGTTGGTACAGGAGGATATTTCAATATGACATAAAAACGGGGGGGGGGGCTCACTGAATTGAAAAAGACTCCCTCACTCATGAAGGGGCGTGGCTTCTTAGAAGGATGTGTGTGGTAGGATCGAGGCTGAAACACCTAAACTGAATTCTATAATCAGATTTGAATGTGTCAATTAATCAATCAAAAGAAGATTAATCAGCATCTGTTTCAATCAGTCTCATAATCTCTCAAATTGGATTTAAAGCACAAATCCCGACTCTGGTTTCAGCTTTTCATGTGAATATTTTCTTGTTGTCTTTGTCTACAATGACATTAGATTACATTTCTTTGGGTTTTGGACTGTTGTTTGGACAATACAAGAAAATCCATTATGACAGTTTGGGATTTGGAAAACTGCAATTGATGTTTTTTGACCATTTTCTAAAATTTTATGGCCCAAACAATTAATCCAAAAAATAACTGACAGTTTAATCAGTAATGAAAATTATCCTTAACTGCTTGTGTACACCAGTGTGTTTGTTCATTATGTGTGGTAGCTCTCACTGCGCAGTCTTATAAATAATGAGATGAGACTTTATCACACGGGAACCTAATTACCTCAGCCACCCTGGCTGAGGTAATTAGGTTTTTTGGCTGCAGCCATGGAAATGCTTTCCTGAGGCTGTGATCTCTTTAGATTGACCAATTTCCTCTCTTTCCTTTCTCAAGCCTTCTCAGCTTACCTTACCTTCCCCCTTGAGATTGCCCTCCTGTCCTTATATCACCACCTGGAAGCGCTCCACCCCTGTAACATGGCGGAGGCCCCAGCATCCACCTCCTCTGAGGAGGGTCTGCCTGTGCAATGGAAATTTTCCAATCGACAAAGCAGGAAGTCAGGATGCTCCAACATCTTTACAGGAGTTAACCTGCACCAGCTGCACAGGCTGTTCAGAACAGCGGGGGACAGAGATGCTGAACATCGGGCGAAGCTGGTGTGGCGAGGGATGGATGCAGATATGGAGGGAGCAGAGGAGGCGAGGGAGGAGGAAAGGGAGGAGAGAGAGGATGAGGCGGGCCTGGCCCAGGCCTTGGTGGGGCTCCGAGTCCGAGCCAGGAACAAAGCAGGCATCAGAGCAGAGGGACACAGAGACCTCAAGTGGCTCAAAGCATCAGGCTATCTCAGGTGTGACAGTGTCAAATGGCGGGAGGCCAGTAAAAAGTCAAGAATGGATGTGAAAAGTGATGAAAGTTGGGCTGTTAAAAGGAAAAGAAAAGATGAAACATTCTTTGAATCCCTTGGTCTTAGTGGCAGAGCAGTTCTCTGTTTACTGTCTTTGAGTGTTTGTGTAACCATTCAGCTGAGCTTGTTGACCCTCATGGTCCAGATTCCCTCTGAGTCTTGAAATGCAGTGTGTAAATTGTCATGTCCCTAACAAACTCAGCGTGACCTCACAAGACTGTGTCCTCCTCTCGCTGCATTCCACACACACACGCACGCACACACACAAACTGTCATGCTTTGCTTTCGACATTCCTCACTAAGATGAAATTGGATTTGTTGCATTAGTGAATGGTGGTGTAGTAATAATGAAATGGAGGTGCAACGGCACGGAAAGCTAGCAGCACGGAACTGGAGATGGCAATGTTGGTCAGTGGGCTGCCACTTTGGTTCAGTCTGAAATATTTCAACTTTTGGATGGATCGCCACAAAATTTGGTGCAGACATTCACCAAATTCCCTCTCAGACACATTAAGGAGACCTTCCAAAAGGTTTTATGTTCTCAGCAATGATTTTGCCAAGATCAAATGATCAGTGTAGTTTTTTTTTCCTGGGTCAAAATGTTTCAATCACCCACCTACAGCTTACAGTATATCCTACTAATGTTATAGTCCTTGAATCCTATGCCTTCAGTTTTCCAGGCAAGGCAGTTTGCTTGACTTTAGGCATTGAGATATCTCCACAGTGACTTCAAACTGCACTTGAAACTTTCACCTCCCTTCTTCCTTTGAGTTATTTCTCTTGTACAATATCGATTCATACGAAGAGACGTGTGAGCATTTAGGTCAAAGCACCGCTGGGCCTCCTCACAGCTGCTAGCATGGCTGCAGACTCTTAGTCTTGTTGTATAATAATGAGAGGCTGAGCTTTTTCTATCCTACTGTATGGTTTTCATTGGTGATCTTGGAATCACTGGGTGTTTCAGGTCTTTCAACATCATACCCATCATACTCCAGGCAACCAAGCAAAGGTTAATCAGACGTCAGCTTGTGTCCAGCTGGCTTCTGTCTCTTCTTGTGCCACTCTTGAGCCCCAGCCATCGTGAGGCTCAGTCTACCACTTGTGGTGGAGTCACAGATGGCTCTTTTGCCTCCTGCAAGCTCTGGCCAGAGATCTAGATCTAAATTTGTAGAGTCGTTTTCAACTGTCAGCCAACCGGCTCTCCAACAGCCATTTCTATATTAGTGCAGTGGTGGAGGAAGTACTTGGATTCGTGAGTTAATTAAAAGTACTAATGCCGTACTGTGAAAATACTCCATTATAAGTAAAAGTTCTGAATTCGAAACCTTCCTTAAGTAAAAGTGCTGTATGCAAGTATTGTCAGGAAAATGTACTTTAAGTATGGAAAGTAAAAGTATACAAATGGTTCCTGCTGTAAATGTTTAAAGACGAGCTCATTTAACGACTTTATATTTTGTTGGGTAGTTTAATCTACAGCAATGCATCATAGTCTTCACATGTTTTTAATGAAGTGCAGTTTAAAATATTAATAATAATGTTTTCCCCAGAGATGTAGTGGAAGTTTGTGGAAATACAAAGTGCCATAAAATGGAAATACTCAAGTAAAGTACAAGTACCTTTCATTTGTTCTTAAGTGCAGTACTGCATCAGGGGTATTAAGGCTGTAAAGATGCATTTGTGTCTTTGTCTTAATCTCCACACTAATAACATCAAGACAACACTTGGTGCTGTGTTTGTCTGATGTTCTCTGGGTCAAAGGGTTTATAATTTTCATAACCTGAACTTAAGCATTAACTAGTCAACAACAGTATGTTTAAGGGGCAAAGTACTGTTAGGTAGTGTAATGTCCTCAAAGTATGATATGTACACTAGACCTGTGATCGCTCAGCCAAACCACAGCTGCTTCTCTGTCTTCCAGGATTGAGGAGCCATTATCCAGCTACGCTGTTGAGGATGATGAAGCCAACATAGAGGCCAGTCAGGGAGAATTTCTGCCAGCGACTGAGGAAGACATCCCGGAGAACCAAAATCCCTTTAAACCCTCCACATGGAGGTTGGATGTGGCGAGACAGGAGTGTGCCAGACACTCTGAACGCTACCTTCACCGCATCCTCCACTGAAAACAGACTGGAGCTCTGATCAACACACTGTGGTTGCAATGCAGCGCTGAAGTAATGAAATACCGGACTGATTCTGCATGAAAGGACATACTGTAGTACCACTGTTAGCGCCTTTGGCTAACTTGTACTCTGTTAGACCCCAGCATAAAGACAATTTTTATAAATGATGTACTTTATGTCTTTAAGAAGCTGATATGGTTATGTATGCTGATGTCACAACTTTGCTTTGTGCGTCACATACTTTAGCAGAGCTGACAGAGGATCCACATGGTGAGTCGCATGCCATTACTAAATGTGTGAAAATGAACAATTAGCACTGAACATTGCCAAAACTAAATGTATTATATTTGGTAGGAATGTTCTTGCTAATGCCACAGATGGGATATCAGTAGAGCAGATCACCAAAAACCAAATTACTGGGTGTTAAATTAGATAACATGCTGTCTTAGCCTGACCACATTGATTACACACAAAGGGCCTCTAAGACACTAAGATGCTGCTGCTACTTCAAGGAAATGTTCTGCATATGTTTATGTCTTTCTGTTATTATCGATGCTGTCAGGTCACTTGTTCTGTCACACCTGGAGCACCGCCTGGTCAAGTGCTGCTGAAAAATATCTGAGAAAATAAACTTCAAATTGTACAAAACAGAGCTGCCAGATTTTTTCAAAAATCTTTGCTTTTGTGTCTGTTATGGTTTGCTGTTGTTTGTTGTTTCATGTGTACAGTTATCATTCGTTTTCTGACCTTTATGATCGGCATTTTTTTCGTCTTATTGATGCAGCATAATTTTAATTTGTACTTTTTGTTGTTGTGTTATTGAGGACCCCAAGGAGACACACAACCACCTTGTGGAAACTAATGAGGATCCATTAAAGAGTAAAGGACAGTTTGTGTTGCACCAGAGAACTCATGATATATTATCATGATAAATAAATAATATACATATACATAAAACCAAAACAATGACCTGAAAGGAACTACAGCCATATCGAGGGTTTGAGGATGCAGAATGTTGTAAATCTCTCTGGAACAAACTGTGATTACAAGCAGCTCCTTTCACCTTCAATCCATTAATATAAAAACAGATGTAAATGACAGCTGCTTTAATTGACTGTTATCATATTATTGTTGGACTGTAAGATTTCTAAAATTACCTGTCGTTGTAATTATACCCAGTGCACATGGACAGACTACAGTAAAGCACTGGAGTGTAGTGTGACTGCATCTAACTGTCAAATCAAACACACCATCTGTATTAATGTAATATGTTTTAATTATAATCTATCATTAAATATTACATACAAATTATACAGTGCATTGTCACAATACATTTCATGTCAGTTCAGTACAGCAGGAAGTTACGTTGTTGTTTACTTAGCTCCACCCCACAAGCCAGAACATGAATAGAAGTCAATATGGCTGAGACAAGCAGCCCCCCTTTGCCGGTTTGCAGGTGGGATAATTTTGTCTTCTTCGCCATGATTTCACTGATCAGTGAAAGAAGAATTAGGCGAGCCAGTCATAAGCTTAAAGAGTTTGTGTTTTTGATCAGAAGTGCGTCTGCTTTCCAACATTACCCCAGATGACTTGCAGATCCTAATCTAAGCAGTTGCAGTGAGGAACTGTGAAACCGCTTCACATATAAAGACATACTCACCACTGAGTGCCCAGTTCCTAAATCTTCAAGACTTAACCAAAATAAACACTTCTCTTATTTGTTAAAATGCTGACCGGGGCTTTGAATTGCATTTGTTGGGGGGGGGGGGGGGGGGGTGAATATTAAAAGGCAGAGAGGTATGAAGAAAAAAAAAAAAAAAGACATCATGGAATGGAACATCTCTCATCCAAAACAAAGTGTGAGAGGCTTTTGACTGTGAGCAAACATAACGTGCACCCAGGAGTCCAAAAGAAAAGCCTGACATCTCCCTGAAACCCTTCGCTCTCGCAGGAAGGTACAGAATCTTCATCACTTAGGTGTTAATTCTTCACTGACATCCACACAAGGCACAGAGGCAGACAGGGAAGCTACGTTATCAAATTCCTCCTCTTTTGGCCTCATCTGTCCACCCACTCACTCACTCTGTGTAACCAAAATATCCAATGAGGGGGTGGGGGGGTGGGGGGTGGGGTGGATATTTCCATTTCCAGGATCGACACTGGTGCTCTCAGATTCTGTCCAGTCCTCTGGCTTCCTGCTGTTCCTCCGCTTCCTCTTCACTGAGTTGGGCCTACCACCAGGTGAAGAAGGGTCTTCTGCTCTGGAAACTCTGTGTGTACGACTCACTGTTGGCCCTCTGAGGCGCTCTGGCTGTTTCGACGATTACTGGAGGCATCTGGACCAGCTGAAGGGGTGTTTTACCATCCTTCAAGGCTTGGCACAAGTTCAGGATCTTGGGATAATACGGGACAAAGACAGGCATGTCAAACTGCTTTCAGGAGTATGAACAGCACACCCTGCTTTATCGTCCATTTTCTCTAAATGGGACCAAAATTTACTCATTGAACATCATGCTGTGCGGAGGAAGACTTGAAACTAGCGACTGAGACCATGAACTCATTTGGAAATGTTTACAGAGGTAATAAATCAAGTGAGAAACAGTCATTTTCTCATAAGCTTACATATAATCAAACTTCTTTTTGCAACTGGTGGAGTCACCCCCTGCTGGCCATTAGAAAGAATGCAGGTTTAAGGCATTTCCACATTGGCTTTACTTTTCAGACCTGGAAGCTGCTTTTGGGAGAAAAGAAAACTCACCTGCCCCCTCATTACAGCTACTTGTTTGTGAAACTGTCCTCTGTCGAACCCGGGGTCTTTCTGTGAGACACAGCATACAATACACACCAGTGAGACACATCATTCACAGGCACAGAACTGAGTCTTCCTCCTCTCCATCTCGCATTTTCCCATATTTCAATTTCAGCATCCATTTCTCAGCCAGACTGGTTTTCACATAATTACCACTTCATCCTTCACTGAAACATAGCTGAACACTCAATCTGAGTCCCTCCGCACCTTGAATAATTCGTACAAGTCCTCCTCCAGGTCTTTGATGAAATTTGGGTCGGAGAGTTTGGGCAGCACCAGCTCTCTGATCTCCTGGGAGAAAGGAACTTTGGCCTGTGAAAGCCACGCCCAATAGAACGGGTCTGGTGATTGGACGAAGAAACAGTGGGGGGGAGAATCGTTGAGTGCAATCAAAATAGAATGCAATGATTGGTTAAAAACAAGTCAATGTAGGTGCTTACAGGCTCTCCAGGAGTCGGGGTGTTTGAGGGGGAAGGCGAGGCCGTTGTCTATAGCTGCCAGCTTGATAATGGGATCCTTCACTACCACCCAGTCTGTGTCCTACAGAGACAACGAAAGCAACAGGTTAAAATAAAGACAAAGTGGGGCCAGCATTTAAAAAAACTGTCTGTGTGCATGTCTGTGTGTCCTCACCCTATTCCCAACAGGGTCCATGGGACAGTCATACTTCAGCAACCAGTTGTCATTTCCCCTGTCTAGAAGAATAAACCGGCAAACAAAAGACAGACTCGAATTCAAAAATCCTACTCAAAGCAGAGGTGCAAACGTTGTGCCGAGCAGACTGACTACATGCCTGTGTTCCTGATGATGTAATCGAGGACTACGAGCCGCTCAAACTGCAGCTGGAGCTGACGGTTGGTGTTTTCAGGCAAAGGCTCCGCTTCAAACCTCCGCAGCCAGAAATCTGCATCCTTGTATCCGTCAACAAAGAGCTGGAAGGAACCAACCTGATGGAAGAGCGACAGATTTATGTTAGACACAGATGTCTGGGACTTTTTGTTGCTTTGATGTGTAGTTTCTTGATTCATTGCCCCAGAAAAGCTTCTACATTGGGCCTGTGGTTAGTTTGTTTTAACCATTGTTTAAGGTTAAGAATGACCTTTAAACCTGAGTGTATTTTCATATTGATCACAGCTCAAACATTGTGACAGCAGGTCTGTGTATTTCTGCTGAAGCTTAAATGATATTTGATGCCAGAAATTAGTTATCAACAGTAAATATCACACATTTCATGCTTGTAACTCTTCTCATCCATCTTCTTCTGAGATTTTTGAAAGTCATTCAGAAGAAAAGCCAGTAGTTTTAATGGCAAGACCTTTGAGGGTGACATTTTCCTTTCCCAGTCACAGGATGAATTGTGCCTATTTGGTCAATGTCACACAGAAATTCACCACTGAATGCCATCACCTGTGTAACCGAGTGATTCATCAGATTACCTTTGGTGGCAGTCCAATCCTATGGAAACGCTGGCCCACTTTAGGCACCTTCTCCAGGGCTAGCCTCTTTCCTCGAGACTTCACCCTGTCTATGGCACTGTAGTTGAAGGTTTCACTCGCCAGGTACACCACCTAGAAATCAAAAGGTTGTTTCAGAGAGGGGGGTATACACCAGACGGTTTGCTGCTTTAGTAATGAGGAGGCAATAGTGAGCGTGTCTGCACCTTGGTCCTGGGAACAATGTTGAGCTCCAGTTTCTGATCGACCAGGCTGGCCCCGGCCTCTGAGAGGTAACCCTGGTTCAGGACCAAACAGTCGCGGCCGAAGCAGCAGGGACAGCACAGTTTTTGGAGCCACTTAGTCCACTTGGGGTTCAGCTGGCCATAGGGCTCTTCATTCTTAGGCTTGAACACGCCAATTATTTTCTGTGGCGAGAGGCAGAGTGGGGTAAAGTGAGGAAATCAGGAAAGAGAGAGAGCAGACAGAGAAGTTCAAAATCCAAAGAGAGTTTTGTAGTTAAGTTTAGGAACAGAGAAGAAATAAAGGTTTGGTTGGGTGAAAATATTGAAATTTGAGGGCAATGTTCTCCTTCATAAACTTGAAAATTCAAGGCTGTGGAAAGGTGGACCATGCTGGCAGACACTTTTGATGCAGTGAAAACTTTACTTTACTCACTATTAAAATCCATGGTGCCGTGAATTGAAATTGTAAGAAGTGAAACCTCAAACAGTCTTTACAGCATGTAGGGGATGAGCATTTGATACGCAAAAGATAGATTATGGGTGTGGTGTCTCACTCATATGTTACATAATGCTAGTATGACACACACATACAGCGATTACAACGTGAAACTTGGTCATCGAAAAGAATTACATCCTCACAGGGAGCTAGCACATGACTACTAAGCACACTGGTGACTAACTAAAGAAACTGGAGAGGTGGGGGAGGCAGTGGGTCCTTGGATAAAAACCTCATGCACTCAGCTTAGAATACTTATTTCTGGTTTGTAAGCCTTTAGTGGAGAAAGTGGCACATAAAAAAGTCTGGACCATGTTGTCTTGAACAGACTGAAAATGCAACAAGGGAAATTTGTAAGGATCCACCCTGAAAGTCCAAAGACGCACTTCCTTTTTTTTGCTTTTTAATATGGACTGAACGCAACACTGTAGACGGGAGCACGGGGGGTGGACAGTGTCTGCAGGTTGCTCAAGATTTTTCCTGGTTGGCTCCAGCAGTGCTGATCAAAGTTTACAGTCATTAATCTGGTGTGATCTGAGAGTGTCAGGAGACGTCGTTGAGTGAAGAAATGCTCTATAATGGTCAACGTGATGATTGCTTGATTTGTCATTGCACTTCGTGAACACTTGCAGAAATAAAGTGATTACAAGTGCTGCAGCAAATCAGATGTCTGCGCTCAGCATCTTCTCTTTGATTGATATTTAAGACTTTGTTCTATGTTCTGATTTCCAATACATGTGGAAAGCAATAATACAGGAAAGCTACCTGAAATAATGGGTGACAAGCATCTTATCTGTGCCTGTGCTGTGCTGTGACATCATTGTGACAGCTGGCCAGAGGCGGATGTTCACTAACAGACTACCTGCCAGCACAGCCTCAGTCACACTGATGATGAAAGTGTTTTAGGAGGAGCTGAGCAACTGGATCAAGAAGTTTAAAAAATACTAAAACGTGTGAAATACTTGACGGATAATACGACTACGACTTGGTTGTTAATTAGTTGAAAATGGAAAATGTAAGGTCATGTTTTAACATGCTTGACAGCCTATTTGCCAAGTCATCACACAGGCTAGTTAGAAGAGGCCCTTCCTGGAAGCGACTAACACAATATCAAGACAGTCTTGCAGACACTGCATCTCTCTCTCTCACACACACACACACACACACACACACACACACACACACACACACACACACACACACTTCAGACTTCACAGACCAGTCATGAAACACCTCACGGACTCTTTAGCAGTACAACAACGGTTGGTAATCGGTAGGTGAAAGTTAGCAGCTTCTCTTCTCACCCCCTGTGAATCTTTGACAAAATAGCTCCCACTGGATCCTTGGTAGATCCTCTCCGGGTATATTCCCTCCTCTATGGCTCGCTCGGCCTTTCGGATGATCTCTCTGAACTCGGGATCCTCCGGGAACTCGTTCCTGTGGGGCTCACGCGGCGAGCTCCCACGGTCCCGGTCCAGAAGCGGCTGTCTCTCCCGGCTGCGCCCCGGACTGCCGGCCGGGATGCGCACCACCGAGCCCGGTGTGCTTCCAAACGCGCCCCGGGGGCTGGTGGGCTCTGTGGGACAGTAGCTGAAATCACCGGAGTCCCGGAGGGGAGAGACAAGCGGACTCGTCTCGTCCATTGTTTTGGAGGTGGGCGAAGAGAAGTTATTTTAACTCCCGGTTAGAGCGAAGAAAGAGAGAAGAAGACTAAAAAGAAGAGGGAAAGAAAGTGGGACTGTTGTTTTGTTGGCTAGTACTGACGCTGGCTAACAAGGAAACACAGGAAAAAAAAAGAAAAGTCAGATGACTGTCAGCTTCCGGGAAAAGGCGGAACCTCTTGAGTGTTTTGATCTTTAACCAATCAGCGTTCAACGTTCCCTGTCAACAACCTGATATCTAGCGTTGATTGGACAGAATCACTCCGCCTACGGAAGACACATGACACAGTAGTTAACCCAATCAATTAACTTCATATAGAGCCTTTGACAAATACGGTTGGCCCAGCGCTGTGTCGGCCTAAAGGCATACGCAAGCCAAATTCAGCTCCACAGGCCTTTAAACCACATAATAAAATGTTCACAAATTAAATTTGACAAAATGTAATCAAAAAATGTTAAGATTAGCACATGACAGAGTGGTTGTACTTGTCAGTGTCAACATCAAAAATCAGTGGACCAATATACTGGAAATAATGTAATGTACATGTTTCTGTTCTGTTAGTGTTTTTCATTTGAAATTAGAGTTTTCTTTCACTTGCTTTCCTGTGAAAGAACAAATTAATCATATCTTCAAAATTAACCTACAAGTGAGAAACACACACTGTGTTGACAAATGCACATTTAACTTCAGCATTTTTCAGTGGATAACAATACATTTTGTCCAGTGCCAAAGTAAGTGTCTTACTCTATTTTGTTCAATGTTAGTAATTAGGCCTCAGCCAACAGTTAGCCCATGTCTTCATTAACCGTAGAGGAAGAGTATTGTTTTTCAAAGGTAAAATGCAATGTAATTATCCATTGATTAAATAATATCAATCCAAAAGACACTTGTGAGATTGCTTTGTTTGCAGCCACATCAAATTTGGACTTTGTGTACCTGGCTGTCGAGAGGCATTGTAGATATCAACAGAACAGAAGTGCAGGTGCTTCACTGGAAGATCAAAGGTCAGGGATGGTAAAATCTGAACTTCATACTCAAGCAAAACCTCACCGCCAGTCAAGTCCATGAGGTCCTCATAAGTCCTCATGAGCAAACTGCAAAATAAAAGCTAGTCTTTCAGGTGTCTGGCCATTAATGATAAATGATACCAAGTTTAAATATGCTACTTTCAAATTTTTAATGGCGTTTCTCCTTTATTGGCCCAACAATAAACTTCCTGTTGGAATTATTTTCAGTCCTCCTTCATTGGTTTCTGCCAAAATGTGTTGTGATTGATTGGTTTCTGAAGATGTGCATGCTAGTACTTTTTTTCCACTTACCATAGTGATTCATGTGGTCATTCAGGAGGTTTGTTGACGTCCCCGCATGATGCTCTGACGCCCGCCTGCAGGACGCACTGCTGAGCTTGCGGACGTGCCGCTGTGCGCATCCTCCTGCCTCTCTCCTCCTCCGGCGCACACAGCTCGCCTTCTGATTGGTGGAAACCAGCAGGAAGAGAGCTCGGGTCGTGAGATCTGTCAAGCTCGGGCAGGTCGGCCAATTCCTCAAAGCTGCAGCTGCGGTAGACTCTCCGTCCACGCTCCCAGAAATACTGCGCCCGTGTCTTTGTAGCAGTCTTTGGGGTTGCGGCGAAATCGGGACACACCTGCGGTCGTTGCTGCCGCGCTTGAAGAAGAGTCACTCACTCCAGATATTCCGGAAATACAGCGCAGAGGGCATCGGTGTGAGGATGGCTGCGTACAAGCTGGTCCTGATCCGCCATGGAGAGAGCTGCTGGAACCAGGAGAACCGCTTCTGCGGCTGGTTCGACGCGGATTTGAGTGAGACCGGGGAGCATGAGGCGAAGAGAGGAGGACAGGCGCTGAAAGGTACCAGATAATGGCTCAGGGCCTAATCGCGCTTTCTCCCTCGGTCATTGGATTAAGCCGTTGCAAGCTTATGCAACTCTGCCGGATGGGGAAACAGGTAGTCGGCCCACTGCGACACAAGACAAGCCAGCAGCAGGGAGAGAGAAGGCTTGAAGTGATTCTTTATGAAATCATTGTTTATTATAGAAATCATTGTTTATTAGGTTGCATTTAGCTTTTGAACTGAAAACTTGAGTAGCATCCCATTCATAGGAGAATTTAGATGCTGCAAATGGTTTGATCAGACATCTGTCAGTTCCACCACCAGCCTTGATGATCCACACTCCATATTTTAGGTTTTCCTTCCACCAACCATTTCCACTTCAGGGAAATGGACAACAATCCTGATTTGTCTCTTTCATTTATGATATAATTGTGTAGTGAATTTGTAAAGTTGATTTAACAGCAGAGATATCCATGATCTTCATATTCCTCAGCTCCTCATTTGGATGTAATGGCTTGAACAAAAAGTGAATGAGCCCACAGATTCAGCCACGACTTCACCATCAGAAGATAAACTCTGCATATTGCCATTTGATGCAAAAAATGTCAGGACTCAAACAGCAAATTATCTTTATTTGGAGAATAAAATGTTGATTTTGTCAAAACTTACTCACTACATTCAGGGATGATAAATGTAAAGACGTGTCATTTAGATCTGAGGAATGATGGAGTCAGACAGACAGAGATCCTCTGTTATCAGTGGAAATGACTGAGATAAGATAAGAAAAGGTTTAAAAGAAAAATACTTGATCAACTTTTAAAAAGCTACCGTTTGGCCAGGGCCTCTCAGTCCTCCACATTATTTGACGTGTTTTTTTCCATCATGCACACACTCCTGTTGGTTCTGTGTGACCCAGAAATCCTCTGCCGACACATTCTGCAGAGCCCACAGTCTGTCAGAGTGTCATGATGTAGCACTGCCACTGACTAAGCAAAAGCAACTGAATATATGGACTGGGAGGGAGGCAATAAAAAAGCAGATACTCATTGGGTTGAGTGTAATGTATTTTTTCCTGTCTGTAACAAAAACTGCATTTGAATTGCACGCTGCTGAATATTTACACCTACCGCCTTTTTCATGCTCTGACTCGTCATTGCAGATGCTGGCTATGAATTTGATATTTGCTACACCTCAGTACTGAAGAGGGCCATCCGCACCCTGTGGTTTGTTCTGGACAGCATCGACCAGATGTGGCTGCCTGTGCATCGGACCTGGCGCCTCAATGAGCGTCACTACGGTGGCCTGACTGGGCTCAACAAGGCCGAAACAGCAGCTAAACATGGAGAGGCCCAGGTCAAAATCTGGAGGCGCTCTTTTGACATTCCTCCCCCGCCCATGGATGAGGGGCATGACTTCTATCAGACCATAAGCAAGGTGAGGCTTTGTGTCTTTCAGATGTGTTTGTTACGTCAGTGTGAGCCAGCACTGACAAAATTAAGCTTTGCTTTCATTGTAGGACCGACGTTATGCTGACCTGACCGAGGATCAGCTTCCCAGCTGTGAGAGTCTCAAGGACACCATCGCCAGGGCACTGCCCTTCTGGAACGAAGAGATCGTCCCACAGATCAAAGAGGGAAAGAGGGTGCTGATTGCTGCCCACGGAAACAGCCTCCGGGGCATCGTCAAGCATCTTGAGGGTAAGAGACAGAGCGGAGACTTCAGGGTGTTGATCTCATGTTAAATTCAGAAAATTTTGCATTTGTTGATTATTTGATTTAGCACTAAATCATTGAGTTTTAATAGAGAATTAATATTCTGCAAATGCGTTTAAAACTCTGCATGTCTGTTACTGCTTCCCAGGTATGTCAGAGGAGGCCATCATGGAGCTGAACCTGCCCACAGGTATCCCCATCGTGTATGAGCTGGACAAGAACCTGAAGCCTTTAGGACCCATGCAGTTCCTAGGAGATGAGGAGACCGTTAAGAAGGCCATGGAAGCTGTTGCTGCTCAGGGCAAAGCCAAGAAATAGACCCCTCTCAGCCTACCCATGGATAGAGTATAGATCAGTACTGTTTCTGTCATCACAGAATTTCGCACACACAGACACTCAATGTGCACTTTATTTTGATAATATCCAGCTTTCACACAGAATTTGATTTGATTGGTCTTCAACTTGTGGTATTCTGAAATATATACTTCATCATTAGACATTGGATATCAGCTGTAATATAGTTTAAGCACTGACCAAAATTCAAAATTAGGGACCAGTGAAGAGGAGCAAACACACACTAACCCAGCAGAGTCGTTCCAAGTATTCCTTCCTATTTAGGATCATGTAGGTGAAATCCAGTGGGAACAGTATGACCTATAAGGTAACACTGGCTGTTGTCAAAGGGGCAAGTTGATGTGCTCTGCACTGCTGATTTGTGTTTGCTGTGGCATTGTGAGAAACATAATAAATGTTGTGAACTATTATGTGATGAAATCTTTTGTCAGTGTCTGACATCATTTTCTGGCATAACTGTCCACTGTGTCTTAATGTATCTTTAGAGCGATGTTATACTTACACCACATGGGATTAAAAATACAGAGTGAGCACCTGAAAGTACCACAAGATCACTGTAAACTGTTAAACTGTACAACATATGCCGTTCTCCCGTGTTGATTTATTGCATGACTTCAGCAGTTGAAAATTATTTCTCCATCAACCTGATTATAGGTGTTAATGCTATGCATGTCATAATATACTGACAAAAGACAATATCTCACTAGATTATAAAACATACCTTCCATCATCCAGCAAATACTGATACTTAATAGGCAAACCCTGGCCCAGTTAGCATCTAATTGATTTGATCATTTTCCATAATTAAATAATTATTTTTAGAATCAATAAATTGTCTTTCAGGAGGTAGAGTGGTCGTGCACTAATCAGAAGGTCATAGGTCAGATCCCTGGCTTCTGCAGTCTACATGTTGAAGTATCCTTGAGCAAGACACTGAACCCCAAATTGTTGCTGAAGCCATGCCATGAGTGTGAATGTGAATGGTTACTGCACCTGATGAACAGCTGGTACCTTGCATGTTAGCCGCTGCCACTGATATATGAGCGTGTGAATGCAGGATGGTGTTGTAAATTGCTTTGAGTGGTAGGTAAGGCTAGATATAAATATATCTATTTTAATACAGTCCATTGTGATGATAAAGATTACTACTACTGCTGGTTGTTGTTGATGATATTGTAGAAGCAGAAGTAAGTAATTTTACATTTGTAACCTGTTAAATTGTGTGTGGATGTTTGTGCAATGCACATGTGCCCATGTGTGCCTCAACAAATATGGCGGAACGAGCGCTCCTTCTTTAACTTCCTCTCAGCTTGAGACCGACCAATCAGAATCGATTTAATACCTTCGTCACAGCCAATCGGATAACAAGCTGCTCTTCTCGTAAACATGTCGCCCATGAAGCTGTGTGTTCCTGGTGAGTACCGTAAAATAGAAGTTCCTCGTACTTAGGATGGAGTTAAACCAGACTTTAGACCGGTTGTTCCCTTTTGTGCTGTTGTTGGCTTCTGTAGTCGTCGCTGTATTGCTAGAAAGTGTCGTTACTCTGTAGTCTGACAGCGTGAAACCCTGTAAGCGAGTCCCAGCTACCATGCGTGAGGTGGGCTTTGGGCTTCTAGCAAAGTTAGCGTCACATTCAGTTACTTTTTAGTAAACGGCTAGTTGTATCAGGTGAATATAAGAAGGTGTAGCTGTTTTCAGGGATTTTACTTGTCGTTGTGTTTGCGGTAAGTACCGTCCGTGTGCAGGGCTGTGAAGCTATGGACTTTTACTTTCCACGGCAGGTTTCATCTCCAGCCCTGCCCATCGCCCCAGGCAGGACAGCAGCATTCCTTGTCTCACTCGTTTTGACTCACCCACCAGAAGTCATGGCTTGTAATTACTGTGTGAGGAGCAGAAGGAAATGTCAACAAACTACCTGTCACCGAACAGCTGTCTGAGCAGTGATAGTGAAGTTACACAGAAACACCTGTTCTTAGCAGCAGTAACACGGTTTGCTGGTAGTCTGTCTGTTCAGATCTGGCAGGATTACAATTTCATGCCACGTAAAAGCTGAGGTTAAATCACTTAAAGGAAAGTGAGTGTAGAGTAATCATTGTCCTCCTAAGATGAAGCACCATGAGCTAAATCATGTTCTCTGTGCAGACAGGACAGTGGCTCGGGTAAGTTCCCCCTTCGTTCCTCACGTCCCAATAATGTTCTTCAGAGTATGAGCCTGTCCCCAGTCCGCGGCTGTGTACTGATCTTGTTAAAAGTCTGGGAATGTGTGCAGAGATACCCTGAGAAACTGTACTGCTGAGGCGTAATCCACCCTTCTGTAACTCGTCCCATGAGCAGATCTTCAGCAGACGGCAGCCTGAATAAAAGCCACACTCATAAATACGAGGTGTTCTGTGGGTGAAAGAGAGCCGATGGTCTTTTACTCCAAACGTTAATGTTTTATATCACCAAAGTGTGTTATTTTAATCAGATTTTTAGCAGAGACAGTCCACCTCCACTACATAACACTGATATGTAGCATGTACAACTATTCATCACTACGTTCTCATCTTGTTTGTCTCCAGGTGACAAGTTATGCAGTGTAGAAGACTGTATACCCGGCACAGGAGTGTACCCGCGGCACGGCTACATATACTCGTCACTAGCAGGCTATGTGCTGAGGAAAAACGAGGGAGAGGAGGTGAGGGGTGGGGCGGGGAACGCTGCAGCAGCAGTCAGGCATGTAGGAGTGCCGCGGTGAGGGTGTTACGCAACATTTGTGAATGGAACTAAAATAGATTTGTTCAGCGCCTGTGATGAAATACACATTCTACTTTGTGTGACCTCTGTGTGTGTGTGTGTGTGTGTGTGTGTGTGTGTGTGTGTGTGTGTGTGTGTGTGTGTGTGTGTGTGTGTGTGTGTGTGTGTGTGCGCGCATACTAATATGCTTGACTTTTTTGTCTCTTTCTAGTTACCAGTGATCTCAGTGGTCAGGGAAACAGAAACACAACTACTACCAGATGTAGGAGCAATAGTCACCTGTAAGGTATGCAGTGGAATCCGTTATCCTTCTTCTGGAATTGGTTGATCTGATGAAGTGATCAGTTCAGATTTGGTTTGCCTTGAACCTCTGTGTTCTTTGCTTGTACAGGTGACGAGCATCAACCCCAGGTTCGCCAAGGTCCACATCCTTTATGTAGGCTCTACACCGCTGAAGGACCGCTTCAGAGGGACAATCAGGTAACCCCAAAAGAAACTGTCTGCAGTGAAACAGTACTTTTATGTCATATTGTGTCATTCCCAAAGCTGAGCGCACTCCCTCTGACTCCACAGAAAAGAAGATGTGCGGGCAACAGAGAAAGACAAGGTGTGTTTGACTCCACATATTCAGTCAGATTATCAGCAGCTTTTTCTGCAGATCCTGCTAACTAATGCTTGATCACATGCTCGACGTAAAGCTTTTCTCTTTATTGTTACAGGTGGAAACGTACAAAAGCTTCAGACCTGGCGACATCGTCTTGGCAAAAGTGGTATCCTTCACCTGACAAATAACCAAATAAATGAACAATTCATTGACTACGAAAACAATTCAGCTCATGCATCTGCTACCATTCAATTAGTTTGAATGCACTTCTGTGGTGTGGGTATATGTTGTGTCTTCCTTGACCTGAGATGTCAGATCTCTCTCGGTGACGTGCAGTCTAACTACCTGCTGACAACAGCAGAGAATGAACTGGGGGTGGTGGTGGCACACAGTGAATCAGGTAACTCTCAATGCACAATTAAACAAGTTTACTTTTTTAATGTAAAGCATCAAGAGGATTGGAGCACAGCCCTGCACAGATTGATAGTATCCTGTTTGAACACAGGGTGGTGCCAGAGTAACTGCCCAGATAACTGAAGAGGAAAGAATGGCTCCTGTAGACCGTTGTCACCGTACAGTCATGTTACTTGTCTCCATTGTATCACATCTCTGTCATGTTTGCTTTTGTGAATCAGGTGTCCAGATGGTTCCCATCAGCTGGTGTGAGATGCAGTGCCCGCAGACGCACGTCAAAGAGTTCCGCAAAGTGGCGCGAGTGCAACCGGAGTATCTACAGGCATGAGAGCCCTGAAACGTCTTTCTTCCACAAGGAACACACAGCTTCCCCTCCCTCCTCGTCATCAAGTAGCTACCCAAATCTATTTCGACGCTTTCTGAGAGACATTGTGCATATGACTGGCTACTTGTGGCTCGTGTATTTCTGTGTGTTTGTTAAATAGCTTTCCCTCTGCACATTGTCATCATTTGGTTGTGCCGGCTTGAACACACAGAAGCACCGTCAGACCAAACTGCAAAATTGTGAAGACGTCCTCTAAAGAATGTGGCGACTGTTGTGAAAACCCTTTAAACTAAACTTAGTGCATGCAGCAGGAACGTGGGGTTTTTAAAGTTGCCTTTAAATTGCCAGATGGAAACCTGATTAGGACTAACCAAGTTCTCTCAGGACGTTACATTGCAGCTGCCAAAACTTCCTCAGTGACCACTATGTTGATAAGCTAAATGTATCAGAATCTTGCAGCTAGCAAAGAAAGGCCTTCTTCACAGATGCAGGATTCACTTAGTTTGGCTAATGAGTGGCCTGATGGCAGATCATCAGGTCGCATGCAGGATGAAGCAGTCGGTGCACGTTGCTGGGTGCATAAATGTGAGACTTGGTTCAGACAAGGTTCAGACTCCATCTCATGTAAAGACAAAAATCAACTCTACATTTTGTAACAGAGATCATTCAAAGGGCAGCAGCTGTATTTGGTCTGAAATAAGGAGCAAAAAGTGACGCTGCACCTCAAAGTGTCTTTTGCATGATGTCATGAAGGAGGCTCACCTGTTTTTTTAATACCTTGTCCAGAGAAGTGACAAAAACATTTTAGTTGAAAGCCATTTTCATCTCAGGCTCATTTTTTCCCCTTCCAACTTCTCTAGTACCAAGTAAACTACTGGACAAATTTCAAAGGAAAATGAATATGACTAAAGGAGCCGAATGTTCGATCTGAATTACAACACTGCCAGCATGCACAGAATATTGAAGTACATGTGATAGTGGAACATTTCTTTTTTGTTTTCCAGCACATTTTTAAAACTGAACAATTATGAGCTTACAAGCAAGCAGAAATGTTCCGGTTTCATCTGAAGTAAAATGTACTTTGATTCTCCTTGTTCTTTTACTTTACAGCAGACACCATTCATGTGCAACGTTGGTATAAAATGACTGATAGAACCATCAGTGTGTTTCTTCCTTTTATCCACACTGATTTACTGCATGTGCTCGTGTTCAGTAATGAGACTTTGAGATAAATTGGGATTTTAGCCTCAGAGGTGTGCACACAGTACTTAAAATCCTTAGTATCATTCATTTCATGAAAAATACTCTTTGAAACTGCTTTAACAGAGAAAACTGACTTGCGAAAACTCAGGAAAGTGTTTGACAACTTAACCCACCGTGTCTTCATTCAGGCGTAGGCACTGTGGACGCATTGGCTCACTTAAAAGCTGGGACTGAAAGCATGTTTATTTGCACTGGCAGAGCCAACTCAGGGTAAACAGTGACCTACTGAAATCACATGACAAAACTGAGTCAGTTATGGTTTTTACATGCATCAGCGAAGGACGATTAAATCACAGTATGTACAAATGGTATTATTATGCGCTCGTTCTCTGATATTCATTGATATACCAGTTCTATTTTTACAGTCTGTTTTGAGTTTTTGATAGTTCAGTGATCATGTGCACATCTACGGTTAAAAACAACACATACAATAAATACACACATCTCTTGAAGACCCCACACACACACACACACACTTCGATCAATCATCAAAGCGAACTGATCGGCATGCGCTGATGTCAATGGAGAACTTCTTATTGGACGGTGCGGCGTATCCCAGTCCTGCGCCCCTGTTACTGAAGTCCATTCTGCGCGACTGAGCACGTTCAAACTCTCCCAGGAGACCTTGCTGCAACTGCTGCTGTGCGTCCTTGCCCAGTGCCATGTTTGCTCTTCCGGCGCTCCCCGCAGCAGGCTGGAAACCCTTTTTGAAGCCGCCCATTAGCCGGAGGAACTTCTGCTGCTGGTCGGAGCTGTTGAACTGGGCGGTGCTCCACTGGCCGAAACCCTGAGGAATGAAGACAAATACGAGAAATTTGGTGCATTAAAGGACCTCTCTGCTGGTTCTACACACAAAGCTCAGTTCACTCGCCACAGGGACTGTGACTCAGTCTGTGAAAACAGTTGCATAATGTCTGTGGACGAGGACATTTCGCAAGCACGGTGGGTCTAATGAGGCTACTGAGTTGCATTGTGGGAAATGTCAGGATCTCGCAGCCTCCGGTGCGTCAATCTTGACTTTTTTTTTTTTTTTTTAATCTGTCAGCTGCAAGTCCCCCAATTTTGTCAGTGTAATACTAATACAGTGAAAGGCACTGATACTGACCGTTGCTTTGGCTGCTTTTTGAGGTTGAGAAGCCCGGTCAATCTCCATTTGTAAAGCCTGTCTCCTCTCCTGTGACAAGCCAAAACACGCTTTGTTAAGCTTTGCTGCAGAAAGCAGACATACTCACTGTACATACATTGTACATGTCATTGTAATGCAAGTTATTTGGGGAAAAAAACAGACAATTACATGTTCATTAAAGGAACAGTTCAACAGTCTGGGAAATACGCCAATTGACAGGTTACATCTCCTTTGTTAAATCTGCTTAAGATAAACATTAAGTATCACACCCACAGTGATGGAGTAATAATGACAGCCATGTTTACCTGGTTGATGGTGACCTCATCAGTGTTTCCAGATTTCTCTGACAGGAACACCACGTCCACTTGAGGCGACTCCTGAAACACAAACAAGTTTCAATCCCGATGCAACAAATAAAAGACAGCATCCGGGCACAGTGTCAGTCGCCCCTGATGATACACACTCACATGCTGCTCCTCCACCTCTTCTTTAATTTTCTTCTTCTTTTTCTTCTTTTTTGCACCAGTTTCAAAACTCGGGTTCTCCGCCTGCGTTTCCACCTCAGCTGCTGTGACAAGAGTTTCCCTGCTCTGCTCCTTAGCTTCTTTACATTTGAGTGATAGTGGTTCTTCCTCCTCTCCCTTTGATTTTGCCTTTTTCCTCTTCTTCTTATTCGGCTCTGTCTCTACTTCGCTGACCTCCACAGAAGCTTTCCTTTTCTTTTCTTTATGTCCTTTTTTCTTTAGCTCCGTCTCAGCTTTCTCTGTAACACTCTCGCTCTTCGTGGGTTTGTCTTTCTTTGCTTTGCTCTCTGTGTTTTCGTCTATGACCTGAGGTGTTGCTACTTCATTTCCATTTTCTGTCTTTTTCTTCATTGTCACACTCTTTTTCTTTTTCACCTCTTTAACCTCACCCGTCTCTCCCTCTAGTGTTTCTAACTCCACACCATTCTCTGCCACCTTCGTTTTAGTTTTCTTTTTCTTTTTTCTTACACTGGTTCCATCCATAGCGTCTGTGGTTTCCTCATCAGAGCTTTTCTTTTTCTTCTTTACTTCAACTTGTTCTTTATTCTCCTCCGTGCTTACCAATAAAGTATTCTTTTTTCCCTTCTTGGCTTTCTCTGACATTTTATCCTTTCCACCCTGTTCTTCTTCCTCCTCTTTCTCTATCTTTACATTTGTTACTTTCTTCTTCTTTCGCTGTTTCTTCTCCTCTTCTTTTACTGAACTCTGTGGAGTTTCTTCTTCATTCTCAGGCTCAGCCAGTGGTATCTTCTTCTTCTTCTTTTGGCTGACTTCGTTGTCAATTTCATTCTTGACATCAGAACTATTGGCATCGCTCAGAGATTCAGAAATGTTCCTCTTCTTCTTTTTCTTCTTCTCTTCCTTTTCAACACCTCCATCCCGACAGTCCTCTTCTATAACCACAACATCAACTTTTTTGCACTTCTTCTTCTTTTCTTTTTTCACCTCCATTAGGCTCCCATCATCAGCAGTACAGTTTTTGTTTTTAGTCAGAGAGGTGTTTCCTTTTTTAGGTTTCTTCTCTTTCTTTTCCACACTCTTGTCTTCCTCCATCTTCATTCTCACCCTTTCCTCCGGCCTCTGCACAGTAACAGATGTCTGGCTTGTCTGGTGAGAGAAATACAATTACTGCACGCCAGTACCTTTTGATAGTAGATTCAATTGCAAATATGAGCTGCAGAGTTTTGAATGAGCTGAGGTCTCTCAGTGGCTTTATAGTAATCGAGTCGGCTTGAAATAAAGGCATGAATCAGTTTTTCAGCATCTCTTTGATTTAGAAATGGTCGTAGTTACTTTAGCTATGTGTGGAAGGTGGAATAGCCAAGTTTTCGTCACCTTGTTGGGTCTTGAAGCTTAGATCTGAATCCAGAAAAACACCTAGATCTGCCTTGCATGTGTCTACCGGTCAGCACAAATACTTCCGATTAAAAGTTGGATATCTGATGTTGCAAATCACTACCTGGTCAAAAGGAGATCTCATTAGATTTAGGTGCACACTTTTCAGTACCAAAGATCACGTCCTCGTCGGAATCCGCGTGAAACATGAGACGAATACAATGTTCATAAGTGAGCTAACGTGTCCGCGGCACCTACACTTGAGACCTGCAGAGTACCGACAACTTCATGAATGACAACGAGGCGAGACAACACGTCTCATGCAGAAGAAGCTGACCAAGTTTATTCATAGCACACTCTTGGTAAACCATGCTAGCTAGTTAACAGCAGCTGACGTTAAATATCAAGCAAAATGTCAAACGGAGGAAGAAACATGCTAATCACTCCGCCAGACGAGAAAGACTGTTTTTATTGTTCGTACACAATGTGTTAGAAATATGAACGCTTTACTTACTTAGCAACCTCTGATAACTCACGTGGACGCCTGGTTGCTTTCTTGATCCGGAAGTAGTTTCCCTTCTTTCCCGTTAGCGACGAGTCAGGCGTCCGTAGCAACGAACGTTGTACCGATTGATTGACTGACTGACTACACGTCAGCAAGTAACGTTATTCGTTTTTAGATTTTGTTTGTTGCCTTTAGAATTAAATGTGTTGTTACTCATAATTTCAGATTTAATTTTAGTTCTGAAGTACTAAGGCTAAGTTAAAGCTAGCGTTAGCTTGGTCGTTAGTCAAGCAGTTTTTTTCTGTATTGAACCGACATATTTATACGATGCATTTGACTGAGCATAGTGCAGATACAAATGACACCAATAAATAAACATGCACAAATAAACAAATAGATAACTATAAACAAATATATTACATGAATGAACTGGAACAAAATGTAACCAAACACAATACATGCTACTATTTAACAAACCAGCAGTTCGTATCAGTTTGGAGTCTCTGACAGCAAGTCAGCTGCAGTATCACGGCATCAGTGTGCTTCAAATGAAGGACTTGACAGTAACCCCCTCCCCCAAAGCACTTTGTCTCAGGATGTAGTCAAACAACGTTTTCATACAAACTACAAACAAGTTGGTTTCAAGCATGCTCTGACCATAAGCTTTTGCCTGTATGCTTATGGAAAAAGTTTAAGCCCCAGCCAACCCCACTGCCAAGACCAGTGTCGATCTACAGCTGCGATTTCCGGCCCTACTTTTCACCTTTGGCACCCGACTTCAGCTTCCACCTGCAAATTTCACCAGTCACCTGCAGCTCCAACACCAGCCAGCGACCACCTTAATGGTCTTTTGCAGGCATACACATACAGCCTTCACTGGCAGTAGTTACAGTGTTTTCATGCAGTTGAGTGGTATCCACCTTTGACCTCAGTGTCCACCTGCTGCTTCTAAATTTAACACCACCATCTGCCCAGCACATCCATGCCAGTTGCATCCCCATCTTTTGGGGACAGCTTGTGTCCCTACTTCAGCTTTTTACCTCTGACAGCCATCTGCACCCCCGCATCTGACTACAGCCCATCACCGCTATTTGTATCAGCTGTCAACTGCAGCCTCTCAGCACCCTGCCTTCAACCTGCAGTGTGGATGTTTTAGAAGCCACCTACAACTGCAGCTTCCAACTACAGCTTCAAATGTATTTAAGGCGCCATGAGTTTACTACTTCCCAGGTTACTTTTGAAACACTCCCACATGCAGTGATGAATTGTAGAACTGCTGCTCCATTGCTATTTTTGATGGATAGAGCCATGAGATGAACTGGCTCACGATCATGCAGAGGGGAGACATTGTGCATGTCTTCTCTTGGCTTAAACCAGCTGAACTCCATGCACTTGGTACACAGTTTCATGATTTCTGCTATATTCAAAATAATTTTAGAAAATGTTTTTTACATGCACTTTTAAAATATACTATTCTTCTAGACCCAGTTTGTAATACAGGCTTGAATGGCTCTTTAAGGAGATGGGTTGTGATTAAATGTATGACAAAGGTGTAATCCATCCAGTTACACAAAGCCCAGCTCTCTTGATGGTGTGTTTAACTGATGAAGCACTTGCCTTGAGTTGATGACTTTTTAAAGCAGCACCCTCTTTAGCACTGTTTACTATCGGTTTACTCACTATCGGTTGCTTACTTTTTTTTTGAGACACAGTCGAAATTGATGACGTATCTGTTATGTCTGGCAATAGCAGCAGAGAGTATTTGAACAAGTCGCTGAATCGTCTCTGAATGATGATGCTGCATCTGACATCACCACAACTTGCTTGGAGGTGGTCGGGCTCACTTTGAGCCAACTCCGCAGATGGTCCATCGGCACACGTTGACATTTTTAAACTGGTCATGGAAATGCAAATCAATGCAGCCAGAAGTGCCAATGGAAAAGTCCTATTAGTGCTCACAACAGTAGCTGTAGTATAACTGCATCTGACGTGAACGATGGCCACAGTAAAGGAGGCTGAAGAAAGATCAGTCGAATGATCAGACAATAGCAAACAGAAAATGTGTACAGATGTATTAGCCACTTTGTGCAAATCACGTTACAGACATTCATGTTATGCTGCCATAAAACAGTGACAGTGCTATCGTTATAAGAGCATTCCAAAAGGAAAATACCATTGGTTTTTCACATTTGGATTATTTACATAATTAAAACTCAGTTATATAGGGTTAATACATAAAAATCCTGTAGTAATATTTTCATTGTACAACATCAGAGCCCACAACTGTACACAAAAGCAAAGTTGTTGACAGCTTAGTTATTTAGTTTAGTCTTAAAGCAAGAAGAAAGCGTCACAATATGAATACGGTGACTGTTCTTTGAATTGTATTTGAACTGGATAAATTGTCCTGCTTTGAATTCAGTGTTGTTGAGGAGACGGGCACTGCAACCCACCAGTCAAATATGAAGAGATTTTCATTTGTCGTTTTGCCTCAGAGCTCAGTTGCCAGTTGCAGTTGAACAGCAGCTGCCAACTAGAAATTTGTCTGGACTCAGAGCCAAACTTCGCAGTGTCACTCATATAAACAGTATACATCAGTTTGAATCTGTTCCAGTTATATTCACAGTGATGGTTGACTGAATGCTTTCTCAGTATTCAGTGGGATTTGAAATTAAAAGGGATCCTGAATGACAGAATAAAATGAGATGTTGCCGTACATCTCAGGCAAATGTGTAATGATCAATAGCCATATTGAATCTAAAGTAACCTTAGGAAAACATGAGTGAAAGACGCTGAAACTGGTTGACCAAACAGCCCAGCCTCAAGGTCAGTTTAGCACAGTGGCTATTCCAGAGCTTTCTGTCTCAGCAGATTTTTGGCCAGTTGCCATGGAATTGTAGATGTTTACATTTCCATGTTCTGAGCGCTTGAGATTGTTCTGTTCACTGCTGTTTCCAATGTCAAGAATGAACTTTGAAACTCAACACTAAAACTAGTTTTCCTCTTAAATATGGATATCAAAAGTCTAGAAAACATTCAAAATACATTAATTTTGACAAAATACATTACCTTTAAACTGTGCGTTTACATGCATCTCAAATATCACAATGCCCAGACATGATCAGCGCTGATAAAGTGCAAAATTACAACGTCCAACAGTAAACCCTATATACTGCAGCATAGGTATTGCAGTATTAAATGGCTTTTTGTGATATGCTTATTAAAAATACTCATCCATGAGCAGTAGACTCATCCATAGCCTTTTAAATCATCATCCTCCAGAACGCTTCACAAGCTGTGTTAAATGTATGACATTTATCAATACACACGGTGAACTGCGCCAAACTGTCCAACAGCACTGATAACTGACTGGCGATATGGAGAGAAGAACAATATGAGTACTTTGGGTTTTTCCAGCATGTAACACAGAGGCCAAGCACACTTTGTGGGCGTATGCGGGTAATTTACATAAACATTCTAAAGCTCGTTGTCTTTTTTCTGAGTGGTAGCTTGATGCCAAATAGAAAGAAAAGGAAAGTGTAGTTTCATGAAGCAAACATCACCGATGGCATCAGTAAGTGACAGCATTCGCTGCTCAGGCAAAATATTTCCTTCACTACATTCAAATCCTCCTTTAATCTTCTCTTGCTCACAGTCCAGCAGCAGCTCCTCCAGTCACTCCCCTTGAATACTACACTGAACACTGGTTTTTCATCAACATTAGTCCTCCTTATACATCTTATCTTTGTCAGTGTATTTATATATCACACTGAAGACTATGTGCTGATTTGTGCTGATCAAAATAACGCACCTGAAATACTCTCATGTTGTGACAAAATGTCTTAAATATGGAAGCTGCATCACTTTTTCCCTCTCTTGTGACTCCATGTCCAGTCTGCCAATAAGGAGGCAGCCCATAAAAACTTTAGCAAAAATACTATTAGGCTTCGACCTTTAAATGTCAAATTCATATATGTGTGCAGAACCACAAAAAAATTAAACATATTTAGCTCCCTTCAAATCCATACTGTGTGATATGTGATGTCTTTAAAATCTTTTCTTCTTAGGCAACAGGAAATTCTACTATCACACACTGGTGTTACACCAGCGTGTCCTCTTCAAGTCTTGTCCCATATCACCATAACCGTCGTCCAGTGTAGTTAATTGGGGCTGTGGGCATCTGCAAGTGAGAGATAAAGTAGGGAACAATTACAAAACTTGTGGTTGATTTTTGTCATAAATACGACAGAGTAGAATACACACAATGTGTTTCTGCCATACTTACTGTCCCGCCGTTCATGACCAGGGCCATCTCAGTGGGTTGGTAGACGTGACCTCTGAAGGCGATGCCAGGACGGGCACTCCCATGGCTGCTGTGGTATGTTCCACTCCGCAGAGCTGACAGACCAAAGAAGGTAAAGCATACACACACGTTACAGGTGTCCTGCAAGAGTGCCTGCTGTGATAGATGACTGTGTTACAAACTGGCACAGATCACACATGCAGCAGACTCGCGGTTGAAGTATAATTTTCCCACAACAGACTGTGTTTGGCTGACATCTCTGGGAGTGTTTTGTTAGCTTTGGGCGACTGAATGAATTACACCTTTATCATGCTTATTGGTAGATGGAGTTTAGTGACCTCAGGTAATAGAGTTGAGAAATGTGAGGAATTATTTCTGGCGCTCCTGGTTCCAGAAGTCCCATTCATATTCCCCATCGACAGAGCTATGCGAGTACGGCCTGGATTAGCATGAAACTTTGCCAGATGTGGTTGAGTCATCAGAGATCAAAGACTAACAACTGCACCACAAAATATCTGGTTCTTTAATAAAAGATTGAGGCTACTCTACAAACCTGTGAACATAAAAACTTCAAGGTACAAGTTAACTATGACTTCCGAGGTCCATTTTGGCTAGAAACATCCAATTTCTTAGTTAAAACACTTGTTCACAGTTTTGAATGACTTCAGCAAAGCTGGCACGTTTTTTCCTGAATCCACTACGGCTCTGATTCGCGCCTTTTACTGGCTTTTCTCCATGGCAACGGAGGGTGATGCTCATGAGTATTATAGTATTTTGAGTTGTCTGCCACGTTAAACCAACAGACAAAACATGATTTCTCAGAAACGAAGTTGTAATTGGTAACCTGAATGATCATTGTGCATCCAGCAGAGTCTCATGTTTCTGTGTGATGTAGCATTGATCAGATTGCTAAAAGAAAAAAAAAAAGGGAAATACAAAATAGAAAAAACTTCCAGAGCCAGCTGTGCTAATGTGATCGTCAGTGATCGTCATGATGTGTCATCAATAACAGCTGCAGTGTCACACCACTGTATTTTTTGGCATTGTGAGTTGTTCACAGAAAGTAGAGTCCGGATACGGTACGGTGCTGCTTTGTTCGTTCTATTGTAGGAATAGTTGAGGGAATCTCAGAATCTCAAATGAAATGGTGGACATTAAATATGGTGCACCATATAGAAACGCAATTTTGGTCACAAGCCATGTTACTTTTGCTGAACAGTGACTCACTGTGGCTACAAGTGGAAATTACGTCATAGTTGCAGAGTTCCAGTCTTTCTTCTAACTATCCAGTTTTTCACAGCTCTTGCCAACATTCATATCCATTATATGAACACATAACTCACAGAGATTGCAGAGACCACAACCCTGAACCCAAACCTTTCAACCACAGATAACACACCTGTCCTCCCTGTATGACAAGTTGGACTGCTGTTCCATTCTTTGCAGCACAGGTTTTCCCCTTCAGTCAGCCATAAAAACAAAGTCTGCTGTCTTACAAGACCCTGTTTATGATTCCGTTGTGCCATTGTCTCCGCTCTTTGTTTATCCTGGATCATTGTGATTTTAGCTCTTCATCTGTGCATTTGGCTTCAGGAGAGCAATCAAAGTGAAATGACTCATACATTTCTCTGTGAGCCTGTTGGGGAATCAGGCATTTCATAAGGTTTAATTGGATTTTGGATTGTTTACAGTAGCTAAAAGCAGGCCACACTTTTCTGTAAACAAACCTACATGGCACTCATGGTAGTATGCTGATATGGTATGCAAGTTTAGGACACTGATCAGCAGTGCAATGGATGAAAGTTTAGTTACACAGCTTATTTATATTCACAAGTAATCTGTGACTCTGAAACTTTTGAGTATTCAGCTGCTCAAAAAGAAATCTGAGAGGTAAACAAAAATATAGCTGTAACAAACAGAGCATGGATTATACTGCAGGAGTTTCTTGGGTCGTTTTTATGCATATTTTTACTTTTTATGGCTACTGCATCTGTTTTTTTTTCCAACGAGAGAACTGGGTCCATATTCACAAAACACCCTGAGGCTAATTATAGCTAACAGAGTTACAAACTACAGAAACTCCATAGAGGCATATTAGTCCTAACTTTAGGACTCTGTCCACTGTGTGAATATGACTCTATTCAAGTTAGTTACTTATGTGGTCTACTCCTTTTTCATTCATCAGCATGACAATGAGATGGCAGGACAATACAGAAAAGTCCTTCATCGTTTTTGGAGAGGAATCCGAACAACATCCATTTTTGTTATTAGTTGCAAAGCAACAGTGTTGTCATGACTTAGACATTTAAATGGCAAACATATTTTGTACTCAACCTAGCATGACTTGTAAGAAGGCAGCATTCGACACAGGTTTCCTTTGAAACAGATTCTCTGGTGTACAAACACGCACAGGACATGTACACACAAAAACATTATGTAAGCTTACTTGCACCGTGCTCCTCCATAGAGAAGGCCTGGTTTTCTGGGAAGGGTCGGTGAGAGTGTGCAGGCAGCTCGTCTTCAAAATGTGGAGGAGGGGATGTGTGACTGGTGTCGAAGAAGTCTTGCGTGTTGGATTGTGGAGGTTTCCGGAGACACAGGTGTGCCTCTGGAATAGCATGTAAGAGCAGCAGGATCCAGCCCTGAATGACCAGGGCCACCGCTAGCGCCGGCTCATCCAACACCTTCACATTCTTCTTTCCTCCTCCCAACCTATCCCCTTTCCCCTTCCCTCTCAGCGCCTGGCTGCCGTAAAGATAAAAGCCCAGCCAGGCCACCCATAGCAACGCTGATGCCAGACTGGACAGGAAGAGCCACACTGCATTACACTTCCATCTCCTCTTCTCATTCTCTCCTTCTCTATCCTCCTCTCTCCCACTTGCTCCCTCTGCTTCCATCTCTCCTCCACACAGCACCACCCCCAGCGAAAGCCCCATGGCTATAAGGAGCAGCCCAAGGGTGTAGCTGCATGTCAGAGCAAAGTCTAAAGGTGGATATTCGCAGGCTGGGTGACCCTCCCTAACTACAGTCAACAAGACCCATTCAGCCGAGATGATCCCCTGAACCAAGGCCAAGGCCAGACCGAGCGCTGCCAGGGAGCTGCCAGATGGGCTCGTCTTGCCAGCCACCAGCCTCTTGAGCCTCACCCCCTGCACTAGCAAGCTGGAGAAGCAGAGGGCAAAAAGGGGCCCCCAGAAGGCCCTCCGAACAACACAGAGTGCCTGGTTCTTCCCCACCAGGAAAGCCAGAGAGATGGTGAAGAGCCCGAGGAGCGTGCCCAGGAGCAGGAGAAGAGGCCCAATGCCAGAGCGCCTGGCGGGGTCAGAAGTGGAGCGCAGCTTGACTAGCAGGAGCACAGCGAGGACCAGAGAGCTGAGGCCGCCGCAGCAGGCCACAGCCTCCAGAACCACACCCCAGACCGACTCCAGGTCACACAGCACTCTGTACGGAGGGTCCACATCCACACTGCATCCCCGAGGAGGAGGAGGAGACGGGTGGGATGAGCCATAGCCAATCAGTGACAGGAGGCAGATGATGATAGGGCTGACAGCCATCTTAGAGACACAGAGACAGAAAATATGCAGTGATGAGCAGAGACAGAGCCAGGGTAAAAGGAGAGGAAGAGGGAGAGAGGAACACAGAGATAAACAAGAGGAGTGATACTGTGGAGAAAGAGCCAGAGAGGAGGGAGGCAGGAAGGTGAATGTGATGAATTCATACGTCATCTTCATCATTCACAACATACAGTAGAAACAGCAGTAAATACATACAGCATGATGATCCAATAAGCCTGTTATATGTCAGAGATTAATATGTTTCTCTCTCTTTCAGACACACAAACACACACTCACAGCGCAGAATAGAAGTGCTTTTAGCACTGGGCAATGTTTCCATGGGAACGGGAAACAGCGTGGGCTGACTACATTGCATACTGGGCTTTTGAGAAGTCGAGTTTCAGTACCCAAAAGCACAGAGAAATGCACGAGTTTGCGCATTCACACACACACACACGCGCGCATACACACACACACACACACACACACACACACACACACACACACACACACACACACACACACACACACACACACGTTTGTACTTCTGTCCTTGTGAGGACCTCACTGACATAATGGATTCCCCAGCACCTTACCCTAACCTTAACCATCACAACTAAATGCTTAACCCCAACCCTAACCCTGACCCTAACCCTAAACCTAATCCTTAAAACCAAGTCTTAATCCTCAAACAGCCCTTTGATGGTCTGTCTGTAAGTCAGGATGTTCAAAATGCCCTCACTTTCCAATAATGTAAGCCTAATTTTAATTTCTACCCTGACACTTAGCTTTAACCCTAATCCAGCGAAAGCGTGAGGCGAAAATGTTCTCACTGTCAAGGTCTAAAACTCAAATTGGGACACAAGTATCAGAGCAGACACACACACATACATACATACAAAATACCACAGCATTAAAATGATGTAACTCTTCAGTCATAATTCCAGACTCACCTCAGATGAATTCTTGACTTGAAATCTTGATTATTGACAGTGAAGAGGCGTCATTATTTCCCAGTGTGCATCCCTTCAACAAGTTCATGTATTTTTTTTTTAATAATCCCAGTTAATGCAGTTGAGGCAGCAGAAACCGAACAGTTTCCATTTTGCCTTTGAAAACGTCTCTTGTGTCGCTCTCTGCACTCACAGCTCCTGCTGTTTTTAAGTACAAAGTAACACACTTTATGAGACCAACAATGTCCTGCTTCTGAGCTGATGCGTCCGGCTGCTCCAAGAAAAATCCACAGTTATGATGCATGCCTTGATACTTCACACACCCACATAGTCAAATATATCTTCTGTCTCTCTTTCACTCTTCTCTCTCTTCACTGTCTCTGCCTCTCTCTCTCTCTCACCCTCTGTCCTCCTCTTTCTATTCATTCTCTCTGCATGTCTGTGTGTTTCTCTCTCCCTGCTTCACGCTGAATCTGCAGAGGTGTCAACAGAGATGCAATCCCAGCTTTACTTCTCTTCACCCACACAGGGGGAGTATGATTCGTTGGTGCACCTGTCTAACCAGGAAGAAAATAGGAAGTAAATGCAATATATAAGCAGAGTAATTAGCAGCCAATCCAGTAGGCCTATTAGTCACTCATTTGCACATCTCATCTTTGCCTTCAGGCTCCCACGTCTTCCTCATACCACTTATACAATTCTTCCTCACACCAAGAGCTGCGAGAGATGCAGATTCATCCTTGATCAACAAAAAACAATTGGAGGTCTGTTCAGCATGTCCGCGTGTTGCAGAGTGAAGATGGGCTTTGCATGGGGAGGGGCAGATGGTCAATCTAAACACAGGTGAGCCCTGTAACCACGTGGCCATCCTAGCAGAGTGTTACATAATACCCCTGAAGACATGATTCAGCCAAGTCTCCCTTTAGAGTGGAGTAATCTCCTTCCCTGGAGATGGCTTCATGTGGGTGAGTGACACGACATGAGGGCAACCATGACAAGGAGCGACCACTGCGCTACCTAATCGAGTCAGTTTGGATCAGAGTGAGAGAGATTGACGCTGACAGACACTAGTGAGCTCTGTGGCAGATAGAGGCAAAACACACGAGAAGCCAAAGCTGGTTTGTGATACACAAATAAACTCATAGGCCAACAGATGTAAGCAAAGAAGTGCATACCTGCACCCTGCTGTGTCAGTCAACACAGTCTAATCCAGATAGTGTGTCCTCGCATGCGTGTAAACAGCAGCAGTGACTGCTGTGGTTGGTGCAAAGCAGAGGAATGGAATAATGAAGAATGGCTGCTTCAGAGTCAAGTTTGTTATCATTGTTTTATTCACTAACATTTAGCTAAACTGAAGCAGCTAAATGGAATTCAGCCATCAGTCATTGTATTGCAGTTGTATTTACACCTGTAGTTTTCCTACCGTGACACGTCAAAATGTCTTTTTTGAAAAGGGCCTATTCTGATCACAAGTCTATGTTTCTACCTCATCATTAGAGCTAAAACTATCCCAGCCAGCCTGGCTCTGTCCAACAGACAGCACCTCCAGCTCACTGATTAACATGTTACATTATGTTTGTTAAATCTGTACAAAACTCGGGGTTATGTGCCGAACCATTTCTTGGCCATGGCCAGTGGAGACTCTGTGTCGCCCTGTTTCCAGTCTTTGCACTATGCTAAGCTAACTGCCTGCTGAATCAAGCTGTATACTGTATTTAGTGCACAAACATGAGAGGGGTACCAATCCTTTTTCAACTCCCAGCAAGAAGGCAAAGAAGTGTATATGCTTAATTATGTGGACCAAACATTGAACTGATTAATTGCGATACTAAACTGCAGATTAATCAATAATGAAAATAATCATTAGTTGAAGCTCTGGCTATCATTTACACCATTGTCCATCAGAAACAACCTAGCAACACAGATGAGAGTCACAGGGTCCAAGGTTTTTCAATAGATCTGGATATGAGACCGCCCCTCTGAATTGCCATGAGACAAACTGAATGTCAGCAAGCCTCTAACAGACATTACTCTCTGATGTCCCTGTCTGTCTTGAGTACCATTACGAGTCTCTGCCTTCAAAGAGAAACCTTCTCAGATTCAGATGGACTTAATGTTCAGTGTATGCATCTGTACGCTGTTTTGTACCATTTTGTGTTTATGTCCTCTCACAGAGACAAACGAAAACAGAGGTGGGAGACAGGGCAGAGAAGTGCTGACTAACTCAGGACATCAGTTCTAATCTGTGTAATCCAGTGGTTACTATGGTCACAGTCTAATAGGCCCCATCCCATAATCCCATCTTTATCCCACCTCAGGTCTCTCCACACAAAGCCACATACAGAGGGCACATGGGAAGTTCATGGAGGGAGGCGTGTTGGGCTGAGTCTTCATGTTACGGCTCTGCGACACCTTACATCACCGTTAGACACGTCCACAGCTGGAGATGTGTCGTTTCCTCCTATTGGCCATGAGCCTGAACAGGACAGGTCGAAGTGCTTTCAGGGTCCTTTTCACATCTCCTTTTCACTGCCAGTGGAGAGCTCATAAAAAACAGTGCTCTTCATATTAAACAGGAAGTGGCAAGTGGAAGTGATGGTGTGTGAGATAAAGGGCTGCATCTCACAGTCTGTTAGCGCTACCTGCTGTCTACTTGGAGAACTGCACTAATCTGAGGTCATATAAAATGGGACGCTGTTAACTTTTGACTTCAGCCAAATACACAAACAGCATAGAGAGGACCACAGATTAGCTTTGGTAGACAATTCAAATAGATAATGCCTCTTCATGGGAAGTAACCACACCACCATTACTCAATGATATTCCGGTCCTGCAGCAAATTCCTTCTCCACACCACCTGCTGTATCAGCACATGCCTACTGTATCAGAGCATGCCATTAAATCATGCAAATACTTATACAACTTTGTTCCGCCCTCAGTCATAACATTCAAAATGAATGGGGACATTATTACACAACAGAGCTTGTCCACAGCATCACCTGCGCTCTTCCTACTGTGACGTGTTGAAATGTCTCCTGTGAAAAAGGTAACAGTGTCTCAATTTAGCGCCTGCATTCTTTTTTATCATCCTGTTGTGACAAATGTCCTCTTCCATACATGTTTACATCATTATTTCATCATCGGAGGGTTCTTTGTATACACTGTCATAAAGCTGTGATTGATTGATTTGTTCATCTGAGTGTCCTGCACCATATGGTCTGCTGCTCAGCTCATATGACCTGACAAGACAGCAACAACAAATGGGATGGCCATGTGACAAATTAAAAAAGAGAAAATTTCAGTTTCCATGACAGAAATGTCCTGTTATGAAGGACACTTTGTTCTCTGTCTTAGCTGCCAAGACAAAAATCTCCAGTTCTTGAACTGACAGATGACTCCTCGAGTCGTTGTATGCGGAGCAATGGAACGAAAAATGAAATTCATCCTCATCAGTCCTCATATCTCAGCTGCCAGTGGTAATGTACCAGTTCTTACCTGAGGGAAATCTATAAATTCAATTTACTATAAGGCAAGGTAATCTTGTTTCATCTGAAGAGCTTTGGCTAATTATAAATATCCTCCTTCCATTGTTCCTTGAGGATCTTTAGTATTTGAAATTTTTGTTTGACTGCTTTTACATGAGATTACACATTACTCCTGAAAATAAACTGTACAACAGAAAGAGAAAATATTGCAGCAACCTCTCTCGGCCAAGAACAATTGTGTGTTCTATCCCAGTTAAGGGTTTATTTCAGTCTGCCTTTCCTCTGGCAAGAAGGTTCCACAGCCAAATTATTTCACGTCTGCCTTCCAGACATGACTCCCATCCCATGCCCACATCAGCAGCCCACTTTGCAGCCCAAGAAAGCAGCTCATGGCTCGACTCTGAAAAGCATTACTGCTGGGGGGGGAATCCTAATATCCACCATACATACATCCACTAAATACACTCCTGCAGCATGAAATGAAATGTTTTGAAAAAGTTGAAAAAAAAAAAACAAAGGCCAGGACACTATTTCATGTTATTCATCACAGACCCTAACACTCCTCCTGATGTCTCTGCCAATGCCAATTCCTCATATTTTCATTACAAACAAATCCAAGCTATTTAAATGAACTGCTGGACGTAAAAAGCATTGATCCAAGTCTCCATTTACTTTACCACAAACTTTCAATATTCAACAATATTCCTGGCAACCAACACAATATCACCAGCATATAACAAAATACCAAAGGTCTTATCGCCAACAGACGAGCTGAGATTGGCCTGCTGTATTTCTTAAGTTATGCATATTTTGCTTCAAGATTTGCTCATATAGTAAATGTTACCTTTTAAGAATTACATTTTGATCTCAACATACCTTTTTTTCTCTAAAAAAAATCTACCTTATTAAACCTATGTGGCACCTTTCAGTCATAAAGTCAAGAAAAAAGAATGACAGCTACATTTCAGCGGTGATTAAAAAGAGATTTATTCATTTGACTTGGTTATCATTGTGATTATTGCGGTGTGTCATTAAAATGTGATCATGTCCATCATATATTTTTGCTTTAAATCATCACTCAGGTCAAGAAAAAAATGATAATGAGATTTTTCATATTTGCACATTACATTCGTTAGGAACATGGTTGCACATTGAGAATCAAGAGAGTAAATCACAGCTGTTATGTAATCTTCTATCTACATATATGTACAGTGCAGAGTAATGCAGGTGGTGCATGCACAGGGCTCATGATGACATATGTTTGCATGGAGAGGTTTGGCCCCTGTACTCATGTTTATTTAGTCGTGGTTGACTTCTCTGCCCTTTGTTGTAAATTCAGCAGAGTTTACGCAGCAGTGCTTTTTCACATGCGTTTATAGATGTGCAGGACACTGTTACAGGAGGGGCAGGAATGCTCCACGTCCTTGCAAGCATCCACGCAGAATGGAATCAGACAGCACGGCCAGCATCTGGAGTGGAGTAACAGAATAAAGTCAAATATCAGAATAGAGTCAAAATAACACTTCATTGTGTGCACTGTAGATCATTTTAAGATGGTTTATTGTAGTTCCCCTGCAGCCTTAAAATGTGAGCAAACAGAACTTATGAGTTTTGAAAATGTCAAAACAATTGTGTTGTTTTGTGAACTTGAGAAAATAAGTTCAATAAACTTAAGATATTAAGTTAAATCAACCACTGTTCAGTCATGCTTACAAATGTTGACGGATTTGTTCTCTATTTACATTTTCTGTGTCTGCTGCTGTGGTCAAATCATACCACAGGTACATGCCAACATACCAGGCCGATCCCAGTGCCCTGTTTAATTAACAGTGTATCCAGTTTGGGACTGAAATCTTTCCATCTTCATACCCAATCATGATACTATCACCTGTTACCAATGAACCTGTTTACAACAGTCTTTGGTTGCTCCTGTCCCAGTATGTTTGAAATGTGTTGCTGCCATCAAATTCAGAATTAGCATTTATTTACAAAAACCAATAAAGCGTACAAATCACATTCTGTGAAACACTTGTATTGGCACTGAAAGTAAAAACCAAACCATAAAAAGGACTTCATCTTGTTTTGTCTTTTTTTAATGACGCATTCTTTTACTCAGTTAGTTCTTTTTCCAAATGTCACTGGTTTTCATTTTCAACTTTCTGTCACTGTTTTGCCATGGAGAGGAGGGGTTTGAGGGGAGCTGCGAGGAGACTGTGATTTACATATCTGCAAACTAATGAGAAAATGTCCCTCCTCTGGACCCGAGGTCCACTTCGGAGCTTCTGCCATGACCACACACCCAGCACACAGCATCAGCTTTCATGAGTTCACCTGGAGCTCCCAAAGTACAAGGACATGAAGTCTGTTTCACTTAGAACCTAAAGTTAACCATGATAGCTGACATTATCAGCTGTGATTGTTGACATTAACTAAGGTTATTGCTTGTTCCAGCAGACTGCTGTCAGACCAGCATGATGCCAGTTAAAAGTTAACTTTTACCCAGCCTGGTTTTATGTGGAAAAATGTCCCAGTGAAACAGACCTTGCGTATTCGGAGGTCTGATGGCTTTATAGCGGACCTCAGGTCCAGAGGAGTGACTTTTTCTCATTGTTATGCGGATATGTAAATCACACTCTCTTTGCCCCGCCCCTCAAGAAATCAAAACAAGAAATTTAAAGTTGAATTAACTTTAAATCAAGAAACCAATATATTTATGTGAAGTTTGTGAGAAAAGATTAGTTGGTTCCATAAAAATGCTGTACGATGTTTTACAGTGTATCTGAGCTGATGCAGGTGTTTGTGTGTGTTATGTTTCCACTCACAAAAAGACTCCTAATACGCCACAGATCAACCAGGTGAGCAGACCATTCTTGTGCTCAGTTGTGGTGACGACACTATTTTGACAGTGAGGACACATCATCTGTCCGGGAACATCAGTTGGCGGCTGCTGCACCACTACCACCTGGTTCACTGTGAGGAAGACAACCAACACCCTGTAACACACACTGACAACTAGAGTCCGCAACTCCTCACCAAGCCCTCACTGAACTCTGCGCTCCTTGACTGCAAATTTGAAGTTATTTCAACTCGTGACAAGCACTTGTAGAGAGATACTCACCAGGCTGAATGACCTGAGGTTGCTGCGGGGAGTACTCGTAAGCAGGCTGTTGAACTGGATATGAGAAGGAGATGTTTAGCTTGAGAAAGCTGCCGTTAGGTTCTCACCACATGGACTGACTGAAATGACTCAAGAAAAAGTAATACTACAGAAAAGAGAAAAACAAGCAGTTAACATGACACAGGTGAAAGGAGCTCTCTTACCAGGTTGGATGCCAGGCTGAGCTTGGTAGAATCCCACAGGGGGACCGGGATACGGCGGTGCTGCCACTCCCGAAGGAATCTCTTGACCCTTTTCCATGGTGTCTGCTGAAGGAGCAGGAAAAATGCTTGTAAGGCAGAAAAAATACAGTAAAAAAGGAAGTGAAGTAAGGCTTTCTAATCCAAGCTCAGGTCTTCTGATCTTTCTGAATGAAGCACAGTGAATGTTGAACAGGACGTTTGAGTAGTCAAAATGTGCAGCAGACAGGGTACAGATTGAAACATGGAAGTGCCACTTGCCTGCATTTGGCCCATCCCTCTGAAGTATGTAAACTAGCAAATCAAGTCAGAGCATTTTAACACAATGAATAACAATACTCTCCCCATGTCTTTTAAATGCAAGAAAGCTGGTTTGGTTACATTGTAGACAGAAACTAGTGCCTAAAGTAAAAGGATAAACACTTGTTACTGTAACAGTGCCTCCTCTCACATCAACAAAGGCCCCAGCGTTATGTAAATTATACTTTTATCTCACCGCTTTACCAAAATGTAAAGCAGCAATGTGCCAAATGTCCACAAAGGCTTTTTTTATCAGCAATTTATTTGTGTAAGATCTCCCACACACCTGTGAACAACTAATGTGAACAAGCCCTGCTATGAATCTGAAACTGTCTTGACACCACGAATATGGATCATCATTCTGCAGAGGAGTGCTGTTTATTGAATTATTAAAAGTTCAAAGATTAAAGTTGACTGTAACGACCGTGTTGTGAAATGTATGAGAGAGATGTGGACATTTCCACCTGTGTGTGTGTGAGAGTGTGTGTTGTGGGTGTGTGTTGTGCAAAGTGCAAGCAAGTTACAGCCAAATTTATGGGAGCTGAGAGAGTTCAGTGCTCTACACCTTAAGAAAACACAAGCAAATACACAAATCACAAACACATGGAGACAACGTCGCATACAGTAGACGGCAAAAGGAAACAAATACTGAAAATGCAAACAATGCTGCGTACCACAGCAACAGACTGTAGTCATGAACACAATACACCTTTTTACAGAAGGCATTTTGACATGTCATAGTAAGAGTGATGGTCAAATACACACACACACACACACACACACACACCCACACAGCATATATAGTCAGTATCTCCATTGCTATGTGTTCGTCACTCTGATCCTGTGAATCTGACATATCTACAATGATACTATGCAATAAGAATGTCTGACAATACAATGTCAAAGTCCACCTACTACATTTTATCTGTACTTAAATGATGAATCAGAATGTTGAAATCATATGTGAAGATGTTTTCTCTTTTTGCAAGTTTCCTTATGTGGCTTGCATTGAGCGCTCTCCTTACAATTCAGAGAATGCAGGCTCACCCAGGTGACTGACAGAATAAAAGGAAATGGACATAGAGCAAAGTGTGGAGGTGAGTGACATGGCAAATCTCGTCCAACCTGTTTGGGGAATCAAAAAATACACTGTTGCATTTGCAATCATTATCTCTGTTGAAACCTGTTGTGATGGTGATGATTGAACTTCCAGTCAGGTTTATAGGGGCAAATAAAAACTATAAAAAGACTCACTGGTCAAATTCATATCTTACGTAATACAATATTTGCTTCATATGTGACAACTGATAACAGGTACACACATGAAAACCAAGCAGCACACACAAATTTCAACATTACGTTTCACTTCAGCACACAGTACACAACAGTACATCTGCATCAACTTCACTTATTTAATTTACATTCAACACAAAAGGCGGTCAATGTAGAGCAAAGATTTACCGGAATTCAGAATGAGTGCTTTAATAGACAAGCCTTTTCTGAATCTAAAGAGCAGATGGACTCAGAAGCTGCTTAAAACCTCAGCAGCTCTGCACATTCCTGCTCCAAACAAAGTTGCTGTTGCTTGATTTTTAAGTGTAGAATCATACAAGTCACCAAAATCAGAAAACATGAAACTTTCAGGTAATGTAATATTTATTCATTCTCTGAGCCTTTTCTCTCCGCTGAGGACAGATGTGACACTGCTTACCTTGATAAAGGAGGGTGTGTGGGAGCCTGGCACTGCTTCCTCCTCTGATGTTTGAGAGTAACTGAGAAAGACAATGAGACAATGAAGTGTTTCCTGGAGAAGGTGGAGCAGCTCTGTGGAAAAACTGCAGTCATCCAAGGTGTGGACCAAACCAACTTATAGAATTTTAAAATCTTATTTTCTTATTTCAAAATATAGATATCTGTTACACTTAGTCATATATTCCAACAAAACCCTTTAAAGAGTGAGTATTGTATTTTTTTATTTGTCCACTGTAGTTTGTGTTGCTGTATGAGATGAATCGAGTCTTACACAAAGTGTAGTGGACTGACCAACCTTTGTTTATACAGTAGAAGTTCACAGGGCAAGCTCTCCTGCAGGAGTGCCAAGGATATACAAATAATAAATGAGACAAGCAGTAGTTACATTTAGTTACATAATAAAAGACAATGTCCACAAAAACTGCTACTAGACAATAAATAAATGAAAGAAGAATTACTCAACCTGTTTCAATGTTTGAGGCAAACTGGGAGACACATTTTATTGTGCCTGTTCAGACTATGTGGAAAGGTATTCTATTTGTAAGGTACAAAGTAAATAAAAACTGTTTTCTTAAAGGGATTTATAAAAGAAAACGACGTTGAGTTTTGTTTTGATATTAAGGGTAATTGGCAAAACCTAGAGCAAGACATTTGGAGATAATTTGATGATTTTAGGACAAACAAAAGGTCACTTTGGAAGGCTGACGTGGAAGCACATTAAGCCATAAGGCTGGTGTGGTTCTGTATTTTTCACCTTGTCAACAAATCCTGTGAAAAGACCAAAACAAACAATGCATTAGTCTGTCTATTCCCCAGCCTGTCTCAGCCCAAAGCCCAAAAGCGCCTACTTAGGATGTAAATCTTTAAAAATGGCTCACAAATATAGCCTTAATTAAAAAAAAAAAAAAAAAAAGCTCAATAATTTCCTCAAACAGCTGGACACTGTGGCTCTTAGCAAATGTTATTCAAACAGGAGTGAACTGTGTACATTAGAACAACTGATGCATGTTTAATATGCTCTGGGTAATTATACAGGTTTATGGCACAGAGGGTTAAGATATACCAGGATACAATCTCTATTCTTGTTAGAAGGATGAATTTATTTGAAGAGTATAAACATATTACCAGACTTACATTGTTATGTAAACCTCTACCTTCTAATCTCCTGTCACCTGCTCTGTGGTCAGTGGAGGTGATAATGTGTGTGAAGCTGTAAATGTGAAGCAGGGCTTCAGATATGGTCCACTTTCCCTTAAGAGCAGTTTTTAATACTAGTGCAAAATGTCATAGTATTAAATGTTGACATGTTGGTGGTACTCGCATCAAATATCGAGCAGAAATTCAGAGAATTGAAAAATGCAGTGTGACAGTATAACAGCACCAGCAGAGGGCTCAGTTTCACACATAATGAAGTGTGAGCCTCCAGGCTCATCTGACGTGAGTGATAAACCCTCTTAACCAGAGGTTAAACTGCCTGAGATGTGACAGGCCGTCTGTGCAGTGCTGCTATTTCACTGGCCTATTCCTCATTATTTATAGCTTGTGTGTGCGTGTGTGTCAAACATTCATCCCTTGTAATTGCTTTCAATTCATTTATTCCAGGCTTTGCTTTATTGTGTTGCCTGCATAAATTCATTTTAGTCCTCAGTTTTACTGTAATGCTGAATACTGGTCACTTGGTGAAGGCAGTCATCCAGGAATACCTACAGATCTTATTTGAACATGGTTACAGCTTTACTTGCACCAGTATCATTCTCAGGTGGTCTCTGTCACTTTGCACTCCCATCTTCATGAGCCTTTTCCTGCAGCCATGTTGAATGTGTTTATTTAGATACTGTAGATATTAAAGTGATTAAACTGACGCTGAACATTGCAAACACGAGCTGCTGTTTTTGTCATCTCTTACAGGAGTGATGATTTTCTTTTGCGTTTAAGGAATAATTGTGTTTCTTTGAAGTCTACGTACTCAGGAGTACCTGTGCCTTTGTCTTTAATATAAAACAGTAGAAATATAATAAAACCATCATTTCTGTTGTGCTCATCTTTATACATCTCATGTGTGCTCCCCTACAGTTGATTTTACAATCTTTAGAACAAAAGAGGGCAGAGCAGTGCAGGCTGATGGTGGAAAACAATGTCACTGAAGAGAGGCTGGAACTTTTCATTCATTTTCTCATGACGTCTTAAAAATGATTTTCAATAAGTGTTTGCTATTTCATCATGTGATCACAAACCAATTAAAAGCTTGTTGTTTACACTGAACAAAAGCAAACTATAAAAACTTCACTGTGAAACAAAAGTGCTGGCCAAGAACGTGAGCGGTTGGCTGATAAGGTCAGAATAATCCACTGTTCAGGTGTTAGGACCTCACCTACGCACATTCACATTACAAAGCAGGTTCTGAGTCTGGATTGGGCAGTGACATCTGATTTCAATTCTGTGACATCTGTCAATGCAAAGGTCTCATTATAGTATTTTTACACATACTTCATGCACAGATGTAACACGTGGGGGAACATGGAGACAAATGTTCATATGTGTTCACACATAATCATATGGGGCCCTGCTGCTGCAGGTGCAAATTGAAATGTGTGTCTGTCTTTAAGCATGCTGACACGAGAGATGAAAGAAAAAGAAAAGCCAAGTAAAGGAGGGCACAAGCAATATAATAACACAACCGAGTCATTTATCATAACATTCAGAGAGGGGCAAGAAGACAGACGAATGAATGAATGAATGAATGAATGAATGAATGAATGAATGAATGAATGAATGAATGAATGAATCTTTTCATCTTGTCTGTCAGAAATAAAGTGATGTTCCAAAACTGTCTGGACAAACATCAAAACCTGTAGCCGGAAATCAGGGTGTGATATTCGACAGTGACCTTTCAGTTGAAGACCATTTTTCAAAATCATTCAGAAAGTCTTTATCAGCTGAGGAGCGTTTAAAAATCAGGACTTTTCTCTCTTGGCCTGATCTTGAGAAGGTCATTCAGGCTTTTATATTATGCAGGGTTCTTTTTTTTTTTCTGCTCCCCTGTGAGCCAAAGCACAGCTGGACCTTCAGGCAGGGCTCTGCTGGCTGTTCCTGGGTCTTGGCTCAAGACTAAAGGGACCCCCTGTCTGTGGATCTGAGGCAGCAGAATCACTGACACCTTTTAAATCACTTCTCAAAACTGAAAAAGCTTGCACACGGTTTTATTTCCAACATGTCTTATCTGTATTATCATTATTATTGTTGTTCTTGTTATTTTTGTTAGGACCTCCTTTTTTCCCGTGCGTGGCTGACAGGTCGGGTTTAATCCCCCACTCCTGAAGTGCAGCTGCATTCAATCATTCAATCAAATGAGAGGCAGCAGGATCTGCTAAGTACCTTTTGATCAGTTTTCCTTGCTCGCCTGCCTTCCTGACTCTACTTTATGTATGTGCTCAGGTGCCTTGCCCTCACCTGTCCTCGTCCTGTCAGTCCATGCTCTGAAAGGAAACTGGATCAACACCCGCCTAGCCTCCTCCTCTTCAAGATCAACCCAAACCCTGAAATCTCTTGACTGCCTTAGTTTTAGTTCAGATTAAAATACATTAAACCTTTCCCTGTCTGTGTCCTCTCTCCTGTGTCGCTTTTGGTTCCTGTATTCAGTGAAACTTCAGTGAAACAGTACAATTCGACCATTTTGGACCCAGCCAGCTGCGGCAGAGAAGTAGAAAATCTACAACCAGTCCTGCTCCATCAGGGCATACTGTTGAGACAGCACGGAAACCTTTGGGGAATTATTCACGAGCAGCAAATGACCACGTGCCATAAAACTGACTCATTTCGATCTGTCCTCCTCAGCTCCAGCCTTACCCCAGCCACCCATGCCACCCTCCACTCCAGGGGCTACTGCTCCTGCTCCTCGTCCACTCAGGGATCCCCAGGCTTCTGACCCGGAGCCGTTTTCAGGGGAGTTTGGTAAATGTTGTGGTGTTCTCCTCCAGTGTAAAATGATGTTCAGTCGAAAACTATTAACTTTTCCTTCTGAGATATTTAAGATTCGCTATATCCTTGGGCTATTATTGGGGCAAGCTTTAGATTGGGCAGAGGCACACTATGCCCAAGAACAACTAGAGTTAACTTTTGACGGGTTCATTACTGAACTGCAGGATATGTATGATTATCCAGACTATGTGGGAAATGTGGTTGGGGGGCTGCTAAACTTGAGGAAAGGAGCCTGGAGTGTGGCTGACAATGCTGCCGATTTTAAGACCCTTGCGGCAGGAAGCTCATGGAAAAAGGAAGCACTCCACGATGTCTTTATGAAGGGGCTAAACAAGCAATTAAAGGATGAGTTGGCCACATGGGGGATCCCCTCAGGGTTGCAGGCAGTGGTTACCATAGTAGTGGATAACCGCATTAAGGAACGTGAAAGGGAGAAATCATCTAGGGTGCACCTGTCTCAGAAGGAGATGCGGGTCGCCGCATAAAGAGTACCACAGCCTGGGAGAGGTCTTCAGTAAACAATTAGCTCTCTCTCTACCCCCCCACCGCCTGTATGATTGTGCCATCAGCCTCCTTCCCGGGGCTCCCTTCCTTCCAGACACTTGTACAACCTGTCTCGCCCCGAGAGGGAGGCCATGGAGACCTACATCCAGGAGTCACTTGCTGCAGGAATTATTCGTCCTTCGTTTTCTCTTCAGTGCTGGATTCTTCTTTGTCTCTAAAAAAGACAAGTCACTTCGTCCATGCATACATTACCGGGATACCACTCATCTCCTCCGCCTTTGAGTCACTACAGGGAGCCACCATTTTTTTCTTAATTAGACTTCAGAAATGCATACCACCTAGTGAGAATTAGGGAGGGGGATGAGTAGAAAACTGCATTCAACACTCCACTGTGACATTTCAAATACGTCATTATGCCTTTAGGTCTCACTAATGCCTCAGCTATGTTTCAGAATCTGGTCAATGAAGAGCATGTTGAACTTGTGTGACAAGTCTTGCAAAGGTTACTTGAAAATAAACTTTTTGACAAAGCTGAAAAACGCAAGTTCCATTCAGCCCCTGTTACATTCATTGAATTCGTCATAGCTAGTGGCCAAATAAGACCAAAAAATTAAAGCAGTGGAGGAGTGTCCGACCCGAGAAAACCGCAAACAACTCCAGCATTTTCCGAGGTCTGCAAATTTTTACCGGTGCTTCATTTGAAACTACAATTGTTTTTTTAGCGGAGTTACAGGATCCAAAGTGGGCTCAGACAGATGAGGCAGGAGGCGGAAAGCAGTTTAAAAACTCTAAATAAACAATGAGCAATGAATGAGTTCAGGCGAGGCAGAGTCTATAAAAGACTCTGCCTCGCCTGAACTCATTCATACAATAGACTGTTTATTGTACTGAGCTGGAGTGTTCTTCTGTGAGAGCAGACTGACAGGGCATGGACAGAGTGATGTGGGCAAAAAACAGATAGGATTGCAAAAGGCAGGCAATACAAGAAAACTGACAACGATCTTCAGGTCTGGTCGTTACTGTGCAGCAACGCAGACATTCAAGGAATACTGGTTGTAAGCTGGGTGCTTATATCCTGTGTGAGTGAGCAGGTGGGTCTTAATTGATGATTGCGTGCAGGTGTGTTCAGGGTGTCAAAGACGGCTTCACACAAATACAGCAGAAGCATAAAACAAAAAAGTCTTTTTACATATAAAACAACAACAACAACAACTCATTTTTGTGCCTTTCTCATAGAACGTCTATGCATGCTACTGTAAATCTCTACTGAATATATGAATAATCCAAAGTTTTGAAATGTGGTCTACAAACATAAATGCTTTTGTGTCTTATTTGTCCTTTTGTCCTGTCTGGCTATGATTGCTTTTGCTTTGATGACTGTTTCTCTTGCCTGCTTAAGTAAAGCTTATACATAAATTAGATATATGATGTATAAATTAAGTTATGTTACTATAAATAAAACACACACAAATGATTAGACACACTACAAAAAAAAGTAGATTGAAACTGAAAAAAAAGGTTTGTATGTGAGACGTGCACAGTACAACCAACATAAGATCAGGCTGACATGGGGCTGCTGGTATAAGACCTCTTTTTACTCTACCATTGTGGAAAAAGCTAAATTGAAATGTTCCTCCCCATAGGCTACAGCTGCTCTGTGTTTAGTGTCAGAGGTCTACATTTAATCAAGCAACAAAACACTTTGCTTCTTTGTACCGACACAAAGGCTGGATTTTTATTTTATTTTATTGCACAGGATCACACAAGCCGCGAGTCCATCTCGTCAGGCTTCAGATTATGCTTTGTGGCCAAACCTCAGCGGTTCAGACTGATCAGCCTCCTATCAGAAACTACTTGCAGCTACGTGTTTGTGTTGTTTTAATCTCAAAACAACAATGGCGGCTCCTGAAGAGGTTAGCGTAGATGCTGCAATAGCATCAGTTATATCAGAAGTGGAGAGTATTTCTCCACTGAAAGAAGAGCTATTCTCCATGGAATAGATGTCTTTGGCAGGAGTCCTACTACAACATATAATTCGTTGAGCTGACTGGTTGAAATTAGCCTATGATAGACAGTGATAGTGTTATGTTTAACACAAGAGTAAACAAACCCAAATGCTGAAAACTCAGACACAGAGGCAGAAAATCAATGGCTTTAATGAAAGTTCCAAAAATGTTCAGGCAAACAGCCAAATCTGTTTGCTAAAGCTGACAAGCAGGCAGAGTGGACAGGCAGAGAGGAAATCCAGTTCCAGATCAGACACGGCTCAGACTGACAGGGCGTAGGCCGGAGCACAGGGAACAGGAGTCAGGGAGGCAGACAGGAAAAAACAGCACAAGGTACTTGGAAGAGTTCAAGAGTCGCAGTTGTTATCATTTAGGTGAGCAGATTATCACATGAAGACTGGGTAGAAGGTCAGTGCGTTTATACTGTGGCGCCAGGTGGGTCTTGATTGAATGACTGATGTCAGGTGTGCTCAGCAGAGGAGGAGGCCGGACCTGTCTTCTAGGCAGGAATATAAAATGCTTTCTTCCAGCATGAAGTGAACCCTTCAGTGTGCGGTACTGCAAAGAATCCTGCCTGTAAGCTGATGATAACCTCCTTTCATTGCTGCACTGTGGACAGATTGTAGTCAAAAGGCACAAAGGCTTACAGTCTTTTTATTATCTCAATTAGGGACAGATGAAGGAACATCAGCACTAATTCATTATCATCAAAAATGAGGACCACTAATTGAGAAAATTAAAGAACTCAAGGGGGAAGGAAGTTGGTCTGTTTTTTTTTTAATTTCTTAATTTTTTTTCAATTTGCGCTGACATGGTTGAGTCTCCACTGGCACTTTCTCGGGCCCCTTGCTTTTATCCAATCAAGCTGATGGAAGATTATGGCAACACTTTGTTTTCTTGGCTGTGACTGACATTCTAATTCAGCTTTACTTGATCTGTCATCTTTGCTCTCTTGCTGAGAAACAGAATGACTCACATCACATTCATTGAAAAAACATGGGACTGAACACCACGAAGAATGAAATTCACCTCCCACAGTTCTCAGGACGCAGGTGCCATTTGAACGCTATTTGTAGCATACTGTAGAAAACAAGCAGCACTGCGAGTCTGGAGTAAAAGGTTGATGACCTCTGTTATATGGATCAGCGTGAGAAAGATTATTTTATTTTTAGATTTATTTTGTCATTTTCAGCTCATGACAGTGTTCGATAAGGTGTGACAGGTGAACGTATGCAGACATAAACTAAGAGCTTTTCAACATTACTATGTTTTCTGGGTACAAAAAAAAAGTGCACTTCTAGAAAATGTACAAGTAACAAAAAAGAAAGATTTTTGGCACAGAAGTCGCTGCAGCTTGACAATGAAATCAATAAATAAAAACCGTCCCTCAGGAGTGCACAATGATTGTGGACAAAAGATGTGCAAGCTGAAGGATGGACTCTGTCTCAGCTTTAATTTATGGTCTTTACAGCTCTTTTGATACATAGACATACATTTTTGTCTCTGTCCAGGGTGGTTTTAAGTCTACCATTCCTTCAAGTCCTAACTTTAAGGAAGTTTCTGATGAATAAGGTTTGTGTATTATGGCTGAAATACATGGGGCATGGATGTGATGTGTCACCTGGGCAGGATGGAGCAGGGTTTTTACCTGTAACGTGTGTTTGCTTGCCAGCCGTGTTTGAGGAGTGCATGTAGAGTTTTGCCAACTAATAATGGAGTTGGCTATGCAGGGTTTGAAAGCATAGGCTCTGTAAAGGGTACTGAATTAATTAACCAGGTGGTTTTACCTACACGATCATGGATAAACAATGATTTGACTGATTTATTTTAATGTGGAATGTAAAAACACATGCAAGGCTGCGCTGTTGCCTCTCACTGCCTCTGGTATAATGAGGTATTTATTTTATTTGTTTTAAAAATGGACATGAGCGACACAGTTCCTGCAGGGAGCGCAGCTTGTGGGGTCAGTGTAGCAGCTTCACTTCATTATAACTGAATCACTCTACTGTTGGCATGCTACGGCCGATGTGTTGCACTGCATCTGCATACTGCATAATTGTGTGAAATTCACCCATAACATTAATAGAAGACATCATTTTAAGAAGGAAAAAACAATGCTGTAAAGAATAGCTCTATAAAATATGTTCTGTTTTTCTTTTTAACCTTTTGCGGTCAGTGCAAAAAAGTTATATATTACATTGATGTGGCAAACTTGTTCATAAACAGTCGCTTACTTACACATTATTATCATTCATTTGGAGCCATTTTTGTGCCCACTTCATGAATATCCAATACTCATTTTCTTTTTGCTCAATTTTTGGTCTCTACCAGCTCCTGTGGGAAACATTCGTCTTTAGCAGTTGAATGCCCCTCAGTGTTCACCGGCTAGCTGCTCATGGTATCTGTCTGCTGATTTGTGGAGTAGATGTATGTGTGTGTACATGGTGCATTTTTAGGGCCTTTTTCTTTTTCTTTTTCTTTTTCTTTTTCTTTTTCCTTTCCTTCCTTCTTTCTTTCTTTTTTTGGATTGTTAGATCTGAAAACAACAACAGTGTGAGAGTGAACCAAAAGAGTAAAGACTTTGTAAGTTTTCTGAATGTGTATGTATAATATTTAAATCTGCACCGAGTGTCTGCTGCTGACTCCCATGTGAGAAGTTTATAATACACCACCAATGGATCTTCAGCAAACTATAAGAGGTGATGAGACCAAAGACGATTAAGTAAAAGGTCGTTCAAGGAAGCCAAGAAGGAAAAAAGAGAAAATGACTGAGCTTTTAGTCTTTGGCAAGAGCTTTGCAAAATGAAAGGCTTCAAGGCAGACGCTGAGCTGGCCTTCTTGCTGTTGAAGTAAAAGCAATATTAGTTGGCTTGCCATGTCTTGTGTTGTTGAACTTGACTTTGGCTGTGTTAGCAGAGTTGATGACTTGCTTGTTTTTGATCATAAGTCAAATCAGTCCAGTTAGTGTTCATGTCCATTCACAGTAGATGAAATTATGCAGACTCATATTTGTTTAAAATCCTGTAAAAGACTAGTCAGTCAATGTGGTTCTTTGTCGTTTTCAAGTCCTTCAGTTTGTGTTTGTCAAAGGTGTAAAAGTGAACTGCACTGCAAAACTGTACGGTGCAAACAAATACCAGTTGTTGCATAGCAGAGCATGAACATGCGGAGGCTGATAACCTCTTACTGTGTTTTTTATTCAACATGTTTCAGATTCTGTAGCTGTCCACAATCTGTCCCCTGAATCAGCGGCTGTCTGTCCTTTCTCTGCACAGAGCATTTGTTTTTATCTCCTTCCCCCCACAGGCTGATAATGGGTTATTTGCTGCGCTGCGTGTCTGAGAGGACACCCAGATTCTGTTTCAACAAAATGAGAAAACTCAGGATTTATAAGAGAGTAGTAAAAACCAGTGAAAATTGTGCCTTAAGGAGCAGGGGAATGCACACATAAACTGAAGCCTCAATCTCACGACTGGACACTGTGTCCCTTTTTTCCATAAATGCTATTTTTTAGTTTGTTTTGGATCTAAAGTGAAGACAAATGGTACTAATGGCCACTATGGCCAACTCATCTTAACTTTTAGGTGGGTCAAGGCATGCACTTATGGCAGGATTAGGTGAAGAACCACATAAGGAACACATTTATCCTTCAAATTGAGTAGATCTTCTTTACTTGAACCACAACAGAAGCACTTGTATAGAAAATTCAAAATTTCTTTAATCCTTATTATTTAAAAATGTGAAATGGTATATGCACTGTTTCACTCACACTATAATGCCACAGACTACAGCCTCCAAATGACAATAAAGTTTCATTATTATTACTTTTTAAAGCCTCAACTCCATGCCTGGAATGTGTGTTTTTGCACTAAACTTGGGTTGAAGCCAGCTTGTGATAAATTTCACTGTCCAATGTATATCATGTCTATTATATTGTGTTATAGATACAATAATATATAGAATATGTATTATTAGATTATGCTGGCAGTATCATGCAGCCATACTCCAAATTCAGACCCTTAATAAGCAATGTATATGAAAATGCTAGCAGTATGTGAGCAAAAGCAAAGCTTTTTGTCACTTTTTTTTCTATGTGTTCGTCTCCAATGATTGTCGACAAGCACATGTGTGTAGCTGTTCATGTATTTATGACAGTGGTGTGAATGTGAGCTGTGAGGAGATGAGAAAAGACCAGCAGAGAGTGTTAAGAATAGGCCGGGGTGAGAGGGAGAGAAGCTGGTGCTGTGGAGCTGTGATAAATGCAGCCCGCCGACAGCATAGCCTTTCATATTTCAACACCCCTGCTCCTCATTTTTTTCCTCAGCAGACTTCGCTGTCGCACCCAAGAGTCTCATAATCTCACCAGGGGGTCTTTCGCTTTTGAACAAAGAAACACATGATTTTGCTTGAACACACACACACACACACAACACACACAAACACACACACACACACACACACACACACACACACACACACACACACACACACACACACACACACAGTCACAGGATTTCTGCAGAGGCTTCAGGTCAACTCTTGTCCAAACAGCAAATATCGCTCTATTTTTTAGATATGAGTGCAAATGTCACAATGGCCGACTGTGATCGTGTAGACATGAAATCACTGTGAAAAGGTATTGGGTGTCACTTCGTCTTCAGTTCTTTTTATTTAAAGTCAAAGCACTTGACCTATTTTTTCCACATCTCCTAATGTCCTCTACCTACCTTTAATCCCTGAAGCCAACTCTACATGTGAGGATCTTCAGTTTCCTCTCCTTTTTCCCCATTGTGTCTTTGTGCTGACCCTCTCCCCTGTCTGTCATAGGTGAGTTTGCTTTGCTGCAGGGCGTGTCTGACAGGTTGGGCTCAGCCTCCTCCTCTCCTCCTGAGCTTGCCTCCACAGTATATAAGCACCAGTGTTTCAGCCAGTATAAGTTGAAGATAGTGATAGAAAATGAATACAGTATACAGTATGAACACAAACACACAACAGGGATGACTCTGGCACTGTGAGATTGTGTAATTACTTTGATACCTCACCACTCTCAAGTGTACAGGCCTCTCATGCAAGCCATCCATCCATCCATTGTCCATACCCGACTATCCCTTTTCGGGGTTGCGGGGGAGCTAGAGCCTATCCCAGCTGTCAAAGGGCGAGAGGCGGGGTACACCCTGAACCGGTCGCCAGCCAATCGCAGGGCAACAAACATACAACCATTCATGCTCACACTCACACCTAGGACAATTTTATAGTCACAAATTAACCTAATGAACATTTAACCCTAACCCTCTGTGGGGGGAAGCCGGAGTGCCCGGAGAGAACCCACGCATGCACGGGAAGAACATGCAAACTTCACACAGAAAGGCCCGACCCAGGGATCGAACCGGCGACCTTCTTGCTGTGAGGCACGCTCACTACCTGCTGTACCACCGTGTCGCCCTCATGCAAGCCAATCTTTGTAAAATTTCTTCAAGGAAGCTTAGGGCTGAAAACTTTTTGTATTTTTGCACCGTAAAACAGAGCTACTCTGAATACTGAAAACAAAGTGAAAAACAGCCATCTGCGGCACAAACATCAGTGGAAAACAATTCACTCATCCTTACGTGCTCTGTTAAGTGCTGTTGGCTCATTTTGCAGCCTTGACAATCTATTAGTGTGGCTCCCACTTGAAGCGTGGCTTCAAGACTGTTATCTTAAATGTCATTAGAGATGTCAGCTTTCCCTCACCGGCCAGGCAGTTTCTAGTTTTCTTTTTTATGCAATCCCACCAAAAAAAAAAAAGAGTGTAGCTGGACTAATACCAGTTCAGCAATGGATTTTGGCCCAGAAACCCTCAATGTCTGGGTCTGCTGCCAGGCTATGTGTCGGCAATGTCTGATCTGAGTGTAGGAAATCTTCCCCTGTGTGTCATGTTCCTGTGGGTTGTGGCAGGGGAGCCAGTGGAGGTACATTTTTTGAAGAGAAACAAGTAAAAGTTACAAACTTGTACTCACTCATGAAATATTCTTCAAATGGTAAGGTGAAAATGAGTAATGTAATGAGTGACCAGCCACAAGAAAACCAGCAACAAGTCGCCCGGCACAAGTTGTGTAAGCAAAGAAAAATTTATTTTTATTGATTTTTTTTTTTTTTTAATTAGTGATTTTCTTTTTTTTTTGCAGAATATGTAAGTTGAAATCATTAAAAAGCCACTCCGTATTTCAAATGACAGTATTGGGGGCCTTAAAATTATAAACTTTGTATTTGAATTTGGCTTGTTTTAGAGGAAATTCCCACTGGTCCTAGTTGGGGGTGTGGCGATTCAACAGTAAATTAGCATACTGGTTTTCTTCGGCTATTCACGTGCTTCTGTTCTTTTTTCGGCCAATCAGCTGCATGTTAGGAAGGAACCACAACTTTTCATGGCTTTATTTCCTTTAGGGTTTATTTGTGATGTTTTCAGGGTAGAGGAAAGATCCCAGATCCTACGGCCCTACGTAGGTTGGTCTGGACCTCTTTCCTTCCCTTTGTTCAGTTTGGCTGGCCCATCAGTCCTTTGTTTGGTTGAGGTTGTTTTTGTTTTGGTTGATTGGTTCATTTGTATTAATAAACTTAATCTTTTTCTACTGGAAAAACTCCTCATTCAATTATGTTAGACCTCTTTTGTGAGCCATTTCTTTGGGGGTCGTAACAACATGACACTTCAAGTACCATCCTGGCTGTCTCCCTCACCGCTTCATTATTGCCCAGCCATCTGTCAACTCTATCACCCAACGTCTCTCTTCACTCCTCCCTGAACTCCACACAACAGCCTCCCTTCTTCAGCTTCCACCATCTGATCCTTGGTTCTGCCTTCATTCTGTTCCTCCTCTTGACCTCCATTATCACACCTTCAATCTCCAGCATCATACTTATTACTCTTCTAACACTCTCTTCACTTCCAACACACTCTTGACCCGCTCTTCTTCCAGGATTATCCTGACCGTATTTCTCCTCCATCCTATCCATGATAGAACAGTTTCACTCACACACACACACACACACACACACACACACACACACACACACACACACACACACACACACACACACACACACACACACACACACACACACACACACACACAGTATTCTATCCTTCTCTCCATCATACCAGCAAGGTCTCCCCCTTTACATGTCATAGCGTGAATATTTGGAGTTTCAACTCTCACCTCCACACTGCCACTACCCTAACTCCTCTCCTGCTGCCTCTGGACTTGCCTTCCCCTTCTTTCCCCATAGACACACCCTTGAGGATTTCCATGTATTCTGACTCAAAGAGCTCACAAAACTCAAATAATACAGAACAATGCAAATAATATACACAAACAAGAGTCATGTTACACCAGTTAACTGATTAAAGGAGAAGCTCATCACTTTTTATGTGGATATCCGATTAGTGTTCATGGTAAATGTAGTAGAAATAAATTCCTCATATTATGCTATATTGACAGAGAAAGCAGAGTTTTTCTGAGTTTTGTGGCTTACACAGCCATTATTGCAGTGCCTGCATGTGCCAGGATGCATTACACATGAGCATAACCTCCAAATACTTGCCAAACCCGCCCAGCAAATAGAGGTATTCACTTTAGCATGCCCTCTGCATTGACCATTGGGGAGGTGTATTTGACTGTGAAATAATGTTCATGGGCAGGAAAAACCATGCAGTTCCCTTTGCCAAGTCTCTCCTATTGTTACACCTGCGCAACAAAAATAGATATCGATAAGATAATATGACAACAATAAGCAGCCAGACAATATTGTCTGCAGAGAGTAAAAGACAGGAAAGAAAGTGGTTATTGATTGATTGATTGATTGATTGATTGATTGATTGATTGATTGATTGATTGATTGATTGATTGATTGATTGATTGATTGATTGAGAGCCACCAGTACTGATGACATAGACAGGCTACATACATAGTCAGAGACACTAAGTGAGGGTAATTACCAGAGATGTGGAGAACAGGGGAAGTCGATACTGGGAAAGCAATCCAAAGAATAATGCTGGAGAGTCTTGCGTGATCTGCATGACAATCTGGCTCTGAGTGAGTGGAGGGGAGCTGCTTAAGTATTGTACTGATTGGTGATTAGTCCCAGGTGTGCATCAGGTGATTGAACAGGTGGCCATGGTTGAAGGGTGAAGATTGCTGGCTGAACAAGTGAACAGATGAGAGAGAGTGGCAGCTACTAAGGAGCTGATTGTTACGGTCTGGTGGTCGTCGAGCAAGGAAAAACTAAGGTGTGAACCCAAAAGTGCAGACCGACAAAAGAAGTTGAGCAAAAACAGTCCCAGGTGCTTTATTAACAAAAGACGGCAACCCAAAATCCACCAGTACAAAAATCCAATAACCAAAAGCAAATAATAGAAAAACCACAAAATACTAACTAACGGGGAAAACAAGACAAGACCAGGAATACACACTCACAAACCATACAACAGGAATGATCCCACAAAGACAAAAGAAACACACAGACTTGAATAGAGGGGGAACTAAACAAACACAGGTGGACGCAATGACAAATCACAAAGGAGGGAAACATACAGGAAGTAAAGAAAACTACAACACACAAGGGAAGGCTACCAAAATAAAACAGGAACTCAGCATACCAAAGTAAAACAGGATCTTAACACTGATGAGGGTGACACTGATGAAGTTACTTACCCACTGAATGTTGAACTATCATTGACTGATGTTAGTAAAACTGCAAAGCAGACGTAATGAGCCCCACAGTGTGAACAATGCTAACACTGCAGTTTCTCCAGCCTTGCTCTCTCTGTTCTCAGCTGGTTAGTTGCTTGAGCTCACAATCATTGTGACTGGCTGCTCCCCGCTTTAAGCTCAAACAGATGATCGCACTGATCATCATCCTTCATGGACAATCTGTGACAAGTGCTGCCTTGTTATGCTCTGTGCCTCAACCATCAGAGGAAGTGAAGATGGAAAGTTAGCATGAGAAAAAGTCTGTGTGGTGTGGCCTGTGTGTTCATCTTCAGCTTTAAAGGTTAGAACCAGTGCAACCTCCTTCTTTCTGGCTTTGAAAGGAATTTTTTTTTTTTTTTTTGTCACAACAAAGTGTGAGAAACTACTGCTGCCTTCCTGCCAAGCTAATGGCTGGCATTCTAGTGAGTCGGAAAGATGATAGCACTTTTCTCCAGCTTTCTTTTCTATTTTCTATTTTTGGTTACTGCCATTTTATTTTCTGGATTTTACATCATTGCATTCAATATATAGTTATTGAAGTGGGATAAAGAAAGGTCTCTGAGCTAACATGTGTTACAGGTACCGGCTGGCACCAAGCAAACAGATGATATATTCTGCAAACATGAGAAATAAATGAGACAGGGAAACTTGGAAACTTCACTTCTGTTCGTTTGCCTCGGTCAGCAGAATTTATTTCCAATTTGCACAATAAACTCATTCCTTTAACATATCACAGTAACTCCTGAATCTTTTACAAATTTTCTTTTGTAGCTCTGAAATTAAGCAGCATACTGTTTTCAAGTTATCTAATGTAACCTTCAAAATTAAACTACTATTTTTATATGCCCTTGCAATGCATGGGCTTACCGCTTTAACTTTATTTTTGTACTTTTTTAAAAGTTCTTAATCTCTGTGCAATGTGTCTGTTTAACCATCTTAATAACACACACAGTATAACAATATTAGTAAGTCAGCAAATAAACTGTACGCATTATACAAATTATTTGAGAGTTCTTTAATTTAAAACAAATGTCCAGATAATAAGCGTGTTTAGAAAGTAAGATTTAGTTAGTTAGCTTTAGATATTATTTTACACACCTGTAAACAGGAGAAATAAAAGACACAGGGAAACTTTGTTTAGCCACGCAATAATAAATAATCATGAAATGAGAGTTCAAATGCACTTAATATGCATACAGTAAAAACATGTTAACTGCACGTGACCGCACATTGGTGGGCTTCACATGTTGGCTAACAGATCTTTGCTAACTGTCCAAATTTGCAAGATAACAAATTTGCCTGTTCACCAAAGTAGAACTCAACAAGAAATATTCACATATATTTACCTCACCTGTGAGTAAATCACCTGATCATAGCAATTTAATTGATATGACCTGATTTTGCCACAAAAACTTAACAGTTTTAAATGCTACAGAGAGGTCTTTGTCTGTCCTTCACATATGATTTCATATCTCGGAGTGTTTTTGATGAAAGCCGGAGGAATTAATCATGCATCTCACGTCTTTGTGGTTCACTGAGTGATCATGGTGGTGCTTCACTGATTGTTTATTCAATTGACCATGAGAACTAACCAATATCTCTGAAGCCACTTGATTTCATGCAATCAAGCAAATTTGATTGATTTTGATTGGCTGAATAGAATCTCTACCATCACAGGTTAGAAAGAAAGTGATTGGCCTGTTGTTAATTGGCAGGCAAGACAATTCCATCATCAATAAAGGATAATTGTACGGAGGATGTTTACAGGCTTTCAGCCTACAGTCCAGCTCGAGCTGCTCTGGACTGGCCTCCTTTGAGATTTACAATTGATTTTAAGGTCCTCCTGCGAGTATACAAACCCCTTAATGGGCTAGGACCAAGCTACATTGCTAAATCCCTTGTTCAGTTGTTGCCTTCAAGAGCACTGCGATTGTCTGCCGCTGGTTTATTGGAGGTTTCCAGCAACATTTGAAAGAAAACCAGAGATGCAGCCTTTGTCAGCTTTTATCTCTTCACTTTAATCTTTAACAAGCTATGACTTCCTGATACAGGCCTGAAACATTTGTGCTTTGCTTCACACTTATGCACTGCAGCACTGCTTTTAAATGTGGTATTTAACTTTTTTATGTACTTTATTTTCAACTTATTTTATCATCATTACTATGTGGATTTTATTTCCATCCATCTTGTGTTGTGCTTTCTCTTTAATCCGTTTTTATCCTCAACCTATTCTCACTATTCTTATTATCAAGTAGGTTTTATTCTGCATCTTATTTTTTTATTAATTTTATATCCCTGTTTTTATGTTCATTCTATTTATTTGCATGTGATTTCTTTGCTGTAAAGCACTTTCATCTGTATTTCTTGTATCAAACTTTTCGCTGCCAATTGCACACTTTCTTTAGTCCCCTTTTGACCCTCTCTATACGCGGTATCTCTTCACATTTTCATGGTCATTTTTCCACTGGCAGGAGGACTGCCCTGCATGAATAAGAATTCCAAGGGAAGAGATGTATAGCACTAGACATGCAGAAAGAAAGCAAATACTGTAAGACCAGCTTTCCAATGTGGGCTGGGGAAAAATGATAAAGCTTTGAATAAAGAGAATAAAGAAGAAAAAGGAAGAGATTTAGGTGGTGTATGCATTGTGGAGAAGACAGAGCAAAACCTCCAAATAGCATAACACAATTCAAAACTTAACAGGAAGAGTAAATGGGGAGTTCCAATCAGGACGAGTACAACTGAAGCGGTTGGCGAAAGTTCACTGTATCTTTTCTTCATTCAGCACTTGATTGAAGCTCCTTTGGCAGCAATTACAGCTTCAAGTCTTCTTGGAAATTATTCTACATGCTTGGTTCATCCTTTTTTTAAGTTTCTCCCATTCTTCCTGTTAGATCGTTCTAGCTCCACCAGGCTGCATTTTCAGATCTCTCCAGAGCTACTGTATTGGCTTCTGGTCCAGACTCTTGCTTGGCCACTCCAGGTTTTTCACAGAGATTTCCGAAGCCTCAATCCTCACTATTTTTCCAGTCCCTGTCTCAGAAAGTTATTCCCAGAACATACTGTAATGTTGCCAACACCGTGTTGGACTGTAGGGATGGTATTGATGAGTTGCACAGTGCACGTTTCCTGCACACACACACACACACACACACACACACACACACACACACACACACACACACACACACACCATTGGGAATTGTTACCACATTGTTCAATCTTTGTGTCAGCAGCACAGAGAATTTTGCTTTTCATGGTCTGAGAGTTGTTTGGGTGCCTTTTGTCAAGCTTCCAGTGGGCTGTCTTTGAGTGAGGCCTCTGTCTGTCAACTTTATGATAGAGGCCTGATTGGTGGAGTGCTGCACTTATGGTTGTCCGTCTGTAAGATTCACTCTTCTCCATAATGGAACTCTGGATCTCTTTCATCGGGTCCTTGGTTACCTGTCTAACTCAGGCCTTTCGTCCCTGATTGCTCAGTTTGGCTGAGCAGCCAGACCTCGGAAGAATGTTGGTCACTCCAAACTTCTTCCATTTGACAGTGACAGAGGCTATTGTGCTCTTTGGCACTTTCAATGCTGTAGAAATTTTCTTGTATCCTTCCACAGATTTAGCTTTCACACAATCTTGTCCACTAAGACAATGGACAAGTCTCTCGACGTGATGGCTTGCTTTTCACTCTGGCATACACCATCAACTGTGAGACATTGTGCTGACAGGTGTGTGCCTTTTCTTATTATGTCCAATGAATTGAATGAGGCAGAGGTGGACTCCAGTCAACTTGAAGAACCATCTCAAGAACCATTTACAGAAGAAGGATGCACCAGTGCTCAATTGTCAATGTCATAACAAAGGGTCTGAATACTTACATAATTGCTTATTGCGTGTGTTATATTTATGATAAATTCACAACTGTGTAACATTAAACATTAAAAAAAATTGGAAAATTTGAACGACTGAAAATTTTCTGCACTGTATCAGCTAGCAATGAGTCAAGGACAAATGGTCACTGCACCAATTCTTTGTTGTTTAACAGAATCTCTTTCAGGCATTGTATGCCTGTATTCTCATATCAGTTCATCTTACTGCTTTATCTTCTGAAATGCATATGTTTAGACCCTTTATCCGTTACATCTCTGTCTCTCTCTCACTCACACACTTTCTCTCTGTCACCACATGTCATCACTCAGCCTCATGCAGTCTCAGTATTAGTATGCAGAGAGGAACGATTCCATTTGTGGCCTGCCTTTCCTGCTTTGTTAGCATGCTCATGCCTGCATGCTTCTGAGGCTGTCTAAGCTTGTTTGTAGAAAAAGCAGAGTTAAAGGTCAAGGAAACCAAGCTTACAAAATGACTCTTTCCTTTTGCTCCGACTTTGCCAGTGTAGCAAGAATCAAGAACTTGCTTTGAAAAAACAGCTTTCTATTGAGTTATTGTTATTTTGATGATACTTACAAGAAAAGTAGACTTTCAAGCTTTAGTGTGCAGTTCCTTGAATGTTTTGGCCTGGTGAGCATGAACAAATTGGTTAAGCCACTGCTTTACATAAAATATTGAAGAGATAAGAGAGAAGACGCAAAACTGACATTTGTACGTTTAAGTTCAATGAGTGTATTAATTTGCCTAATTTGTTGTTGTTTTTATGCAGCAGCATTATTCTCTCAGGTCAATTGGATCACATGCTGTGGATGATGGGGGTGTGTCATTATGGGAATACATTTTCTTGCCAAGTTATTAATGGGACTTGGTACAGAGGACACAGACACAGGCTTGAGGTGAGATAAGAAAAATTTATTAGAGGGAAACAGGAGAATTGAAGGGAAACTGGCCTGGGAACCAAAGAATGAAGGTGTGGACAGAAGGCTGAGAGAGAAGGCCAGAGCAGTTGTAGAGGAAGACCAGGAGGCAGGCTTAATGGGCAATGCTACTCAGGCAGGCAAGCTGATGACCAGATATGCGAATCTGTTCAGGAGTACAAGAAGAAAGCCGGACAGATGGGCAGGGGAGCTCAGGAGATCAACCAGACGCCTACAAACATGGTCCAGACTTACTTGGGTGGTTGGCCAGTAGGACAGTCAGATGTCAAGGTGGCTCTGGAGGAAAGCCCAGAAGATGGGCAAGACTGGTAGTGAAGGCAGGACCTCTCCAAGGGCCAGGCAGGAGGCCATGGTAAAGAAGGAACCCATCTGGGGGTGAGTTAGAGGCCCTGCAGTGAAGTGAATGTGTCAAGAGGTCGGCGGCAAAGGTGGACACCCCTATATTGGGCTGGAGGCCAGCTGCAAAGCTCGTCTCTGAAGGTGGAGCCACTCTGAAGGCCGTTGACATGGCTGGAAATCAGGACCGGAGTCTGCCAGATGGAGTGTGGGACCAAGGGATCTGACCTGGAGGCCAGCAACAGGGTAACAGAAATGGAGGCCAGTGAGGTGCGATCAGGCAGTAGGTCAGAAAGGAGGCTTGTCAGAGGTGGAATCATGCAAGAAGCTAACCAACTCAAGAACAGGAACGGGCTGGAGGCTCACAGGCTGGCAACAACATCAGCAATAACAGAGAGATTCAGGTAAATGTTCTCTTTTATACGTGAGCTGCTCTGCTTTCTAATTTGCTCTTTTCCAGTTTTGTGACTGTTTCACATTCAGTTCTTTGTGTGGTGCCATACTTGTACTCACAACAAGTGTGTTAAAAGGTTTCTGTGGACTTCATCATTCATGTTTTTTTTTCTCAGTCGCTTTTGTGCAAACTGAAAGCATTTCATTTTGCAGTAACTACATATCATCAGTGCTTTCTGCCCAGAACTGCAGATGCTCAAATTTCCATTTATCTGAGCATTTAAAGGACTTTTTGTCAATTTTTCAAAGTTGAGATTGAATATTCATTCTTGACTTTGGAAACAATATCACAGCAAGGTCCATTTACTGTAGTAGCTGTTCTGACATTTCGTTTTGTTTTTTCTTGAGCACTTTGAAGACGTTTTTCCTGAATAAATGTTCCATGAGAAGTCCTTAAAATATCCAACAGGGATATTTGCACATTTACAGTTCCATGGCAACAGGGCAACTCCATCTGCTGATGAAGCTCATGTGATTCAGTCAAAAGTTCTGAATCAGTTACTAAAGGCACCTTGTGGGGACATTGTTTCTTGCTGCCTCCAAGATCAAACATGAATTTCAGTCTCAACACTCATGGGAAATGTTTTATGATTTATCACAATAAATCTGCAATGTGTGACAAATTGTATATCATGTGTATGCTGATGATACTGTTATTATGAACAGTGTGTGCTCTCATACTGTAAGGGTTAGGTTAAGTGTAATATAAAATGGGAAACCATTTTGAAACTTGTGGTACTTTGCTAAGATAAGTGTGTCTATAATGAATTGTTGAGCCTGTTTAAAATAAAAATGTCTGATTTTTTAAACTCCTCCCTGTCAGGATCCTCTTTTATGTTGGTCTCCTTAGTTCCTGTTTTATTTTGGTAACCTTCCCTTGTGTTTCTCAGTTTTCTTTACTTCCTGTATGTTTCCCTCCTTTGTGATCTTGATTGTATCCACCTGTGTCTGTTTAGTTCCCCTGGTCTATTTAAGTCTGTGTCTTTCCTTCGTCTGTGTGGGATCATCCCGTTGTGTGTGGTTTTCTTGTTCTCCTTGACTACAGTGAGTATTCCTGGTCTTGTCTTGGTTTCCCCATTAGTTATTAGTTTGTGGTTTTTTCTAGTATTGCTTTTGGATTGGATTTTTGTACTGGTGGATTTTGGTTGCCTTCTTTTGTTAATAAAGCACTGGTTTTGGCTCAACCACTAACCTTAACACTCCCCCAGTGGTTTATATATAATACAAATAATTCAATAGATGCTATCCCTATCCTACACATAGGGGCTTTTAGATTTATAAATCTCCTGCTTCCCACATAATCTGATTCTCCCCTTCAGCTTTCTTTGTTTCTTAATGTCAATGGGGCTTCAACAGCTGTCACTGCAATTATTTTTATTATGTGCTGATGCACATCCTGTGAGTCTGTAGACAGATATACTGAGTGACAGTCAAACCCCAGGTGATTAACATCAAGTCTCAATCCAGAGAATAAGTACTTTGCAAAGAGCCATAACAAGCTTTGATGGCCACTTGACTGGAATGTCTTTTACCTCAATCATAATTTTATGGTGAAGAAACAAGGGCTGAACTGACGGCTGGACAAAAATGGATCACTGTGTCAGAACGAGTTACAGCCAGAAATCAAGACCTTTTATTTCAGATGAAGGTTTACAGTTGATGTAATGCGTATGACTCAGTTAATACTGTACTTGTAAAATACTGATTCAGATGGAAATTATTAAAATTGGTGTGGTCTTGTTTGTGTGTGGGTTGGGATGTAGTATGTGTGGTGGAATTTCTTGTGAGCTGAAGGAGGGAGTTCACCAGGAGACTTCAGATGTGTTATGCAGGGGTATTTATTGCAGGCTTGATGCATCAAGGAGAAGTTGATGAGCAACACAATGTCCACAAGTGAACCAAGGTAGTGCCACAGCAAATCCTGAAGATGTCCGTTCTAATGGGGTGTATTAATACCCCCAATGTCACATGTTTTTTTCCTTCTACTCCTTGAACTATTTCCCTATTATGGATATTCTGTACCCTCCTTCTACATTTCTGGTACTCTATTGGATAGTCAAAGCCCAAACAATAGCTCATATCATACTTACGTATGCCCTGACATCCATCCCTCTAACTGAGGACACTTTTGACCTAATTGTCTTAAAATGTCTCCTCGAGCATTCCTCCTTGAATTGGTCCGATATCAGTCTATACAGTTCTATCTGTAAGACCTTGGCTACCTCACGAGGAGAGACTTCCTATCTGCTGTCTGCTAGAATGGCCTCCAAATATTATGTTAATGTGTCTCTGTCTGAGGCCTCTGTGTTGTCCAACCCTGAGACTTTTGGGCGCCTTACCACAGAAGGCCTGTGATAGAAAATTCCCTCACAGTATGTAATCAATATGGGTAATATAAGAATAGAAGAATAAAACAAAAAAAAAACATACAATTATTTTCTCAAGGGTTGATTGTATTGATAATTAACAGCAGGAGGTTACATTCAGACACATTTTACATGGTATTGGAGCCTGGAAGGAACACAAAAGAAACAGACCTTCGCCAACTCGATGCTTAAACTTGCATTCTCATACACTCAAATTCTTTTCTCTTCATTTTTTCTCTGGATATTGTTCTGAAATGTTCAGAGCCAATACACAACATTTTACAATGAAGCTAACGAGTATGGTAATACAATTGACCTCTGATATTACCATTACAAACTAAAAATGATCAACTGCCAAATGCTCATTAATCCGTGCACGTGTTCAACATTACCTTTGACTCTTTCGCACATGTGCCCACAAGGATTAAACTCAAACAAACACAAAGCACTTTGACAGAAAAATTCTCTGAGATGGAAAAGAATGAGTCTCGCATCTTAAAGTTAACTTACTGGTATCTCTTAATACATGTCCTTCTCTCCCACTGGACCCAGCTCACCACTGAAATCGGATTAATTATTTCTCGGCCAGAGGGAAGGTCTGTCCACCGAATGTCATTTAAAAGTATTACTGATCTTATGGGAAATCCTGCTGACAGACAAACTAATGAGCCAAGATGGAAGCAGCCTTCTGAGCAGAAGTACTTAAACAGAATATGGCTTTTTCCACATCTGTCCAATGTAATATAGATTTATGAATAAAGCTTGTTGCCTGCTGCTAGTCTTTGTTTTCTTTTTCCGCTCACAGCTGTGTGTTTCAGAGTATGAAGTGTACACTGATAAAAAAAAAAATAGAATAAATATGCCATTACATAAATACCAAAACATACCATTAGAATAATAGCACCTTTCCTGTGGTATTGCTCTCAGTCCTTATGGAACTTGGAGTAGGAGTAGGGTAAGGCTTCATGCTGTGCTCCATTGTGTTTTCTAGCTAGTAAGGCTCACATACAGTCATCTGTTTGCCAAAAAAAAAAGAGAGAGAAAAAAGAAAAGAAAAAAGAGAGATTCACACACACTTACAAGATAAAACTTCAGACTGGGCGGTTCCCTGCAATCTTGGCTCATCTACACCTGCTCCCTGTTCCAATCAGCCACTGCAGCTGCAGCCAATCCACACTCATCAGCCACAAATCTTCAGTGTCTGTGTTCTGCACTCTGAGGCTACGTTTACACTTTACACAAAACGCATATGTTTTCATGCGGTTTGGCCTCTTGTTTACAGGCAAGCAGAGTTTCTTTTCATGGAAAAAGATCATTTTTAAAAACTCCAGCCAAAGTGGAGGTTTGTGAAAACGCTGGTTATGTGTTGGCATGCAAACAGGGTTAAACAGTGTTTTACGGCGACGTCACAGCATGCGACTGAAAATACTTAACGTCATGTGAGCGACCTATGTTTACACCCGCGCCCATAGGTTTGGCGTAGTTATGATGCGCTCAAAGGTGTATTTATCCGGGTTCATGTAAACAACAACATTTTTGAAAACGATGTTGTGTGCACAATGTTATTTTTGAAAATGGAGGAGCCAAAATATCCATTTTCCAAAAATACCCTGCTATGTGTAAACGTAGGCTGAGTTCAGCCTTTACTTCATCCTTTAACAAACCTAACCAGACCTTAACCACAGTGATGAGATGTTTCACTAAATTCACCAAGATTTTTCACACACTAGAAATCTGGTTTTAAAAATCAACAGTTTTAAAAATCCATAAACTACACTGTTAAGGCAGATGAGCATTACCTGAGAATCATCGCCTTTATTCACATTACATGGAGCTAAAATCAATACTGACATATGTTAAATGCTGTTTCCAAAATGAGTTTGGGTGTCTGTTTGAGTTGGAAGAACTCATAAATAATCTTTTAGAAGAAACAGATGATAACACACACACTCGACTCTGTGAAATGTTGCTCTCCTGCACTCACTATTTGAGAGGCCAGCTGCCAGCAGCAGCTAATGGTTTTAAGATGGCTAGATTTATTAGTAGGCTCTAATTAGGTTAGCTTGTTCATATACTGGATGCTGGCATTTGCATGGGCAGCCAACATGCACAGAGCAGGAAAAACAATCACCTAGTAAGAAAGTTGCATGGAGACAGTGACAATTTCTACTTTTTCTACTGTGATGTAACTTCAGCTGTCCACCCGAACAGGGCCACCTATTTTCTCCTGTCTTTATTGCTTCGCAAGATTTTGCAGACAGCTTTAGCTGTTAATATTGTTCATTTTACTTAGTCGTTACAGTTTAGTTTAGAAATAAAATGACGTCAATGAATACTTATGAGATCTGACAAACATAAGCAAACAACCCAGCAGCAGTCATCAAATTTTAAATCTAAATCCTGACACAATGTCAACTCTTTTGTCATTATCACACAGACAAGACATATTTCCATGATCAATCTAATTTTCTTACCTTAATGAGATGATGTTTTGTTTGCTTCCCCAAAAAATTATTCAACAGTATATTTCAGTAAATTGCAGAATGAAAAAGCCATATATTAATACCAAGCTACATAGCTTTTGGATTCTATAATAACAAAATTCTATCCATAACTTTATTTTTAGGTTTGTACATGTTTTGCTATGTATGTAAGTATCTTGTGTTACAATATCAAATTATTAGGCTATAGAGTATTTTTTTTTCCGTGTTTTTAATTCCGTGAGACGCCACATGAGGGCACACTTACACCTGCATCACTTTTTCGATTTGAAGGTTAATCTTCACATGCACGCACGAACTAGTTAACTTAGCTAGCCACATCATTACAGGTACAGATAGCCTACCTGTCAGCCCATAAATCTTTTTGAGCGACATGCTGTGAAAGCAATACCAGTAAAAGTGTGACAAAGAGATTGGCAGGAGGGGAGGGACGGAGGGGGGAGGAGGATCACGCAGTTTTATTATTGCTTCATCGCTTTAGGATTGTGAGCGGTACTTCCGTCTCACATTCGAGTCCGACAAGCAGGAGGACAACAACAACAGCGAAGTTATGTTGAATGTAACAAAATATATGAAATATAACAAAGTATAATAAACATAGAATAAAAGTTTTTCAAACACAGTGTGGATTTAATCTTTTATCTGCTCTTTCCTTGGCTGTGTAATAATAATAATGTCTTTCCCTGCAGTGATGCTAGTTACGCAGTTGAATTACATACATTGTTAAATGTTAAGACATAAAAATTTAGACTTGGAGACAAACATTCAGTGTCAAGCAAATCTGTTTGGAAAGAATCAGAGACACTGTTTTTGTTTCTTTAAACCAGTGTGAAGAGCACAGAGAGGAAAATACAGTGTGTCTAAATCAGTATAGTGAGGCATGAGAGGGTTGCTGTATGCAAATTAAATTAAACGCATAAAGTCATATCGTCATCTACAGAGAGTATATGTGGGAATGAACAAACACAGCAGGTTGCAGTGGCAGAAAGCAAGTACATTTACTCAAGTACTGTATTTAAGTACGATTTTGATGTATTTGTTCCTTTCTCGAGTATTTCCATTTTATGCTACGTTACATTTCTACTCCACAACATTTTGTCAGCAAATAATGATTTTTTTTTTTACTCAACTGCATTTATTTTACATTTTTTTGTAAAATGTATTTTTGTTTCTCATTACTTTGCAAATTTAGATTATTAATACAAAAATAGTAATCAACTGATAAGTTATAATGTTTTGTTATAGGTTAAGCTACCCTGCAGTATGTAAAGTAACTAAAAGCAGCTCCATCTTTATTACAGCTGCAACATTACTGATGAAATTATGATCCAGGAATAAAATGTATATGATTCTGAAGTGGTTCAATCTAATTCTTCTACTTCTACTTCAAATACTTCTTCAACCACTGTCAGGTTGTGATTTCTGTGTTCAGTCTGTGCAACATGTGTCTTCCTGCTGATTCATGCACTGTAAATAAGAGCTTGAAGGCTGCACCTCTGACCACAGCTTGATATCACAAAGTATGAGCCTCCAGCTGATGCTGCGTCCCGTGAAATATGCAGACTGCTTGTGTTTATGTAGAGGTGAGATGTGTTTGTATTTGTGTGTGTGATAGGAACAAGCAGAAATGTCTGGTTTTAGATCACACCATTTATTCCAAAGAAACCCGACAAACATACAGCACTGAAGCATCTGAACAACCATAAATAATCTGGTAAATTATACAACACAGTCTCTGTATTTGTATGGGAAAGCCTTCACTAGCAACAGCCTTGATTTTTTTTGTTCTTTCAGGGACAGTTTCCATTCATTATATTCACCTGATCAGCCTTGTTTTTTTTATATAATACAGGTGAAAAGTGGCCAAAAAAGCTATCTATCCACCACTGATATTTTTTAAATACAGTCTCACTCCAATATGCGCCACTACACTAAACTCATTCCATTCATGTGAATCAATGAAATAGAAACTGTTAACATTAGTGACAACACAATACTTTAGGTATCCTAATAAAAAAGATGCTTTTACAATGGCCACTTACTACACTCCTGGCGAAGTGAAGCTGTGTTCAACTTGTCATTTATAAAGTTTGTTTATAGGCAGATTAACTCATGTTTAAGCCTGTTCTATTTGTTAAGCAGTGGCATAGCATAAGCAGAAATATGGTTGCTATGGTTACCTGTGTTGGTAGATGCAGTTGGTTAGAAATGTATCTGAGGTGTCCTGTCCTATGACTTAAAGGGACACCTGCCAGCCACTCAGAGATGAGTATTTTCTGTGTCTTGTACAGTCCTCCCCATACTGTCCCAAAAAACAGCTGAATATAAGCTGAATATAAAATAAAAGGTTATGGGTTGACACGTTTAGAAGATACTGTGAGCATTTCAAAGGCAAAACCTCATGAAAGCTGAGGTAATGTGCTGCCGGCCTGATTAGAAATAGCTTCTACTGTACAGGAAACAAGGCGCTGTGCAAAGCATGTCACCACAATGATAGCATGACGACTTCTGCAGAGAGAAAACATGTCCATACAAATGCACGCACGCACGCACGCTCGCTCGCACGCACGCACGCACGCACGCACGCACGCACGCACACACACATGCACACACACACACACACACACGTGACAAATGCACAAATACAAATTAAGAGGCATAAGAGGTCAGAGTTTTTGTGTTCAATGCTGGCTACATGAAAAACACAGAGCAGGCAAAGAGTCACATTTCCTGCGATCGAGAAGCTGACAAACAGCAAGCAAGGCATTTTATGAAAATACCAACAGTAAAAAAAACACTAACACAGACTTTTTCCACACAGCTGTACAGATGTCAACTTGATTCATCACAATCAATTTAACCCAGGTCATTAGGTAAAGAAAACAGAAGTGAGTGGGAGCTTGAAATGGAAGAATGCATTTTTACTCTAATGTACAAACAGCTGATACTGAATTAGTGCGCCATGCTGTTTGGCTGATCAATTAAAGCTCTAGCAGGTGTGATTTTTCTCTCAAAATAGCCTCATCTTTTCAAACTAAATCACAAGGGTGTGGTTACAGGAAAAAACCCTGTAATGCCAGAGTTACATTTCTGATATTGGGTACCTGCAGGAAAGCTTCACTACTGGCTTTAAAGGTCCAGTGTGTCAGATTCAGGAAGCAGAAATGTAATACAATATTCATACTTGTGCGTTCATTAGTGTACAATCATGAGAAAATAAGAATTGTTGAGTCTTTGTTACCTTAGGATGATCTCTTTATATCTACAGAGGGATGGGGTTCTTCAGCAGACTCTGCCATGTTTTCTACAGTAGCCCAAAAACCAGCACCTTTTGAGTGTTCACTTGGTTACAATCTGCAACCTCACCACTTGATGCCACTAAATCCTACACACACATCCTAAAGAAGAAAATATATTCTGACACCTTGCGTGACAGAAAAACAGAAAGTGAAAATAAGGAAGCAGCAAATGTCTCTATTAGGAGTGGTGATGATAGCTGACAGCGGCTGGAAAGGCACTTATGTCCATGACTAGTTTGAAAGAAAAATGGTGCTCGGTAAACAGCTGGATGATTCATGCAGGCACAGATACACTGAGACATGAAAAATATTGATGAAATTCTTCCGCCGACATGGAGCATAAATATTGCAATGCATTTAGAATGACTGTTCATGTGTGTGTGTCAGAAAAGAGTCCAGTAAATTGATTTTTACATTGTAACTGCGGAAAAGCATTCGTTTTTGCCATTTTGATCAGCTATTCCAACTCTTCAACACACATCTCTGCTTCCACTGGCGTAGTCTCATATCGTGTTTTTCCCCCTGAGCTTCTCTTTTCTTTTCCCTAAAACATCTGATGTTCCTCGTCTGCTGGCTACTGTTCCTGTGGACCTACAGATGCAGATGGGGGGGGGTGGTCAGGGCAGTGATGGTGGGAAGTTCAGTCGTGGTTACCATGGACGTTACCACAGAGGCTGCTGTGGAGGTTACCATGGCAGTGGTGGATCTGATCCCTGGGCGAGTGGAGGGAGACAGATATGTCAGGGTGGAGCGGTGCAGGTCTGCTGTTGTGTGAGAGGTTGACAAGCCTGGAGGATGGGGAGAGATCTTCAGAGAGAGGAAGAAAAGGGCCAGAGTCAAGGGGAGGGGGATATAAAGAAAAATGAGGGGAGGAGAGGGGGGAGGTGGAAAGACAATTAATTCACCTCTTGGTTATGTGGATAAAGCACCAGAACTTAAAATATTTACAACCAGGCTGCGATTAGGCAAAAAAAGAGCTGAATTATGACAAGCCTATAATAAACTATTTTTTTCATTGCCTTGAGCTTGGCGCCGCCTTTGATGCATTTTCCCTCATTTCTCCTGTCATTCTCCAAACAAAAACGTGCCAACGTTAATTCATGAGTGTGCGGGGTAAGTAATTATCACAACCTTTCAGCATTCAGCAGCAGATTAAATCTGTGTGTGTGTGTGTGTGTGTGTGTGTGTGTGTGTGTGTGTGTGTGTGTGTGTGTGTGTGTGTTTGTTTCACTGAGACACATCTACAGTATAGTTTTTAATTAAAAACGTAACCACAGTAAAATAGAGAGCAAATAAGGTAAGAATTCTTAAAATCATTAAATATGGTTAGCTTTTTATCTGCAATGACTATTAAATGTATGTACTATATTATAAATGTGTTCATTGTTCATGGTCTGACATGCCCGCATTCAATGTAAATTCCCTTCACACACGTGAGGTTATAAGAGGAAACAAAGCAGAATGTAATCCAGCATAATTCTGTCATTGTTATCAGCCTCAGTGTTTGTTCTCCAGTATCAGAGCTGTATTAAGTTATTGCTCATGCAAACCAAGATACTCTGACCTGCAGTATTAAAATGCACTGCCGTAACCATGGAAACTGTAGGTTTCACCAAACCAATCAGGACTGAAATTACAGATGGATTACAGATTTAACTTACCGATTTTCCTTTTAATCCACCACCCACTCTCTATTTTGCGCTCTCTCTCTCTCTCTCTCTCTCTCATATCAAGACTCATGTATTGATTGGGAGGATAAATCAGAAGAGAGATCCTGCCTAAGACAAAACTTACATGATTTGTGAACATGTGTGAACCAGCAAACAGACAAATAGGAGCTCACTGCAACTTCCAGTTTATGCAGCATTGATTAAAAACTGCTAGGGGTCAGTCGAAATTGTCAATGTAAAAAAAAATGGCCTTTACTGCCAAAAAGGTTTGGCACCACTGGTTTGAAGCGTGTGTGTGTGTGTGTGTGTGTGTGTGTGTGTGTGTGTGTGTGTGTGTGTGTGTGTGTGTGTGTGTGTGTGTGTGTGTGTGTTAATACTAATTTGTATGAAAGCAAATAAGAGCTTGTGAAATGGTGTTCACAAATAATTTCTCAGCCTGCAGTTGTGTATCATCTTTTGTGCATGTGCAAGATTTGTATGCACGTAGGCATATAAATTCATACTATGGGCATAGTTTGCACATGGTCAAAAAGATTTTGTAGCTGTAGGAATATGTTGTGGATGTGAAATTAAAAATTGGGCAGGAATATTTTGAACAGTTAGGTTTCACAAAGTCTGAGAGGCGGATTCACAAATGTCCTACTTGTGTATGTGACACTGAAGTATACAAGCTACGAGTTACAAGCACGAATTTTGACTGTGCTCTTATGCCTGAGCTGATGAGCCAATTAGCACTTGCCCACTGAGCATTCAATCAGACAAAGCCAAGCTTTCCAATCAGCAGTCGAAAGTTTCTTGTGGGTTCATAATGGTCAGAGTATTGCCCTCTGATTGGCTTCAGTTCCAATCTGAGAACAATCAGAGATCCAGTCATCAATAATGGAGCTGTTGAACATGCTCCAACTCTGTGACTTATGGAGGAAATTGTCAATTTTGTTAACCTTGACAGAGTTTAAGGAGCTGTGGGACAGTCTCATCAGAGAACTTAATCTAATTGGTCTCTGAGGCCCCGTACTCCAGAGACGTCCCCGACACAGACACACATAAACTTAATTTCATAACATTTCACTTGCGCCTTCAGAATTTTCCTGAATCATTGCCACCACTGCAACATTAATTTACCATCACTTTTCAGTAAGCTCCTGTCACACACCCATGCACTCACTCACTCACACACACACACACACACACACACACACACACACACACGCCTCTTATTTAAGTCAGAAGAGTTGGACTCCTCTTAATTAGGAAAACAGCCTGACCTGATGCAGCGAGAGGAAGGTCTAGCATCAGCAGCGTGTAGAGCCAGAATATTTTCACACTGAACTCTGTGGATTAAGGTTTTATTTTGACCGAACTGGTGTTGGTAATTGTTGCAACAGTGGAAAGACAAACCAGGATGGTTTGAGTTTTAATTTGGTTTGTCAAATTGGAGCATGTTTTACAATGAGTTAGTGGGGCAATTAAGCCAGTAAAATAGAGAAACTTCAATTCAGAAGGTGTTTTTTTGTTTATTAAGGCAAATAGGTGTAAGAATAATTCCCAACTTGACATTTTGTGCATGTTTGCTTATTAGACTATAAAATGTGGGAAACTCGGCACTTGCATATTACAGCATATTATAACATATATGCTGTAATATATATTGGGTGCAATATATATATATTGCACATATTGCACCGTTAAGCAGCACTGACTCAGACAAACACACACAGACACACAGAGTACCTGGCTGCTTTGGGGGTCGTGGTAGACCTGATTACGGGTGGAGAGCAGGACGCAGTCGTGCGCTGTGGTCTTCTCAGTCCGTGGAGCGCTGGGGTCACCATCATCTACACCACTGGCCTTGCACCTCATACTCCTCACACACAGCACCTGCAGGGCCACAACAACAATTATCTGTAAAGGCTGTGAAGATACACTGGAAATGTCCACGAGCAACAAGAGCCATTGAGTTGAAGGTCCAGTGACTGCATGCACATAATAAGATAAGAAAAAAGTGTTTGAGCGGCCTGCATTAATAGGACACACTAATACACAGTAAAGGACTCGGAATTAAGTTAAAGCCACCATCTCTGAATCTTTTGGCATCTTTCATATCATTCGAATTATATACATTTTGTTTTTTTAAAATGTCAACCCCACTGAAAATAGATCGAGTCCTTTCAGCCCATTCATCTCAGTGTCCCTGGGTCGCATCTATGTGAGTCTATTGCCGCGCTTTGCTGTTATTCTTGATACTTCCACCAGTCACCGCCAAAGTAAGGGTTTCACAAATGCTACACCTAACAGTCAATCTAAACTAACATGACTGGGCATGGACGTTGTTTGCAAATAAACTAAATAGTAAAAAAAAAATAAGAAAGCCTATGAAACCCCACCCTTTAGCCTGTCAGCTTTTCCCAACCAAACCACAAGTGAGTGCTGAATAAACAGACAGCCTGAAAGTTAAATGAAGGCCTTGTCACTCATATAACCTTTGGGTAATGCTCCATGTATTTGTTTCAGTGTATATTTGACTGCACTTACATTACCCTGAAGATTTAGCTAAATGCTAAGAATATCGCTGCATTAACTGATGCTAACTAATGGTGACCTGATTTACTTTATTCATTCAATCTTTTATTCACAGCTAGCATTCATAACACTCTCTTGGTAATATTTCACCTTTCACCTTCACACAGGAAAAAGCATCCATCTTTATTTCTCACTCTAATAAACTGTTGGAACAGCCTCTGGGTCCCTGTGTTTCAAATGATGAAATTAGCAATGTTGTAAATAATTCAGAGTGTCTCTGAGTGGCTAGAGGAGCTCCACATTGGAGAAAAATAAACCTTTATTTTATTGTTTGAGCAGAGTGAACACTGGTCCCACAAATCGCTAAAATTGAAAGATATGCCAGCTGTGCAATGAGAAAGGACGTTTATTAGTAAGAATAAAGTCCGCCAAACTACCTTTTAACTTTACAATACCAGTCCTGAACCAGGAGCTGAAAGGTGCAATCAGATTCTCTCATTTGGGGCCAGGCTTAGACAGGAAGTGTTTCATCATCTGCTAATTTGTCCTACATGAACATACTGGGACAGACTCTGACTTAATTAAAATAGTATATATAGTATATAATATACTATACCGTATGTATACCATACTGTATTTTATACAGGGCAAAGAAAGAGTAGAGTGTTTCACATTATTGCAGCTTGCAGGAATAGTTGATACTTTTGCTTTGCTTCCAGGTAGTCGCTGCTCACAGCCAAGAAATAGTCTGACACATAATCCCCAATTAGAACTGTTTGGCATTTAGACAGAACTGGATTAGTTGCCTCCCCCTGCTTCATATCGAATGAACAGCAGTAGTATAGATCTTCTCCTCTGAGAAATCAGTAAGGCGAATGTCCCAAAATGTTGAATTATTTCTTTCAGCTTCACCATTTTTTTAACCCAGGGGATATTCAGCCTACTTTTCTGAAGCTCTGTTTGAAGTTGTCCGACAGGAAGCAGTAGAGCACCGGGTTGGCGCAGGAGTTGGCGTAGGACAGGATGACGGCAAAGAAGTAGATGCCGGCAGTGGCGCTGGACTCTGGGATGATGACCACCAGATTGACCATGTTGATGATGAAGAACGGCAGCCAGCAGAGTACAAACACCACCACGATGACCACCACCATTCGCGTCACCTTGCGCTCCGAACGCCGACGTTTGGTGAAGCCTGCCCGCACCCCTGAGGACTTCACCTGCAGGAAGAACGCCGAAGATGTCTGAATTGTGACAATGGTGAGAGGGATGAATATGAGAGCGATGATGATAATGAAGATGACTGGGAGGATGTTGATGATGGAAATGATCATCATGCTGATACAGATTACACATGAGCTTTTTTTAATCAGCCTCATGCACACATATGCACCTTGATAACGATAAGTAGATAGCAGAGGCAAATGATGAGCAGCGGTCCAAAGAAGCCCACTGTGGCAGTGTAGAGGATGAAGGCTGTGGACCACACGTTCGTTGGCTCTGGCCAGATCATGTTGCAGGAGTTAAATGTGTCCTAAAGGGAAATGAAATAATAAATATAATAATAAATAAAGAAATAATATTTAAACATGAAAGGAAACGCCGCAGCAAGTTGAGATTATTAGGCGACAGGTATAAAAATACAGGCAGTAGGAGGCCGACTTTGAGGCCCCCAGGAACTTTTACACTACAAAGCTCTGAAATTATACATCAAGGATTGTTTGGAGAAATGCAAATTAAATGATCTGCTTTGTGGGTTTTAAAGAAGCACATTTTGCATTGTGGACAATATTTCCAGACGTCACTGTGTTCAGAATCAGAATCAGAAAAAGCTTTATTGCCAAGTACGATTTTACACATACCAGGAATTTGTTTTGGTGAAGTTGGTGCATGATAAATCTTCTAAAAATAAGCTATTAAAAAGTAAAAAAAATATAACAATATAAATATACACAGTCTGTTTTTTTTCCAGAATAAAAAGAGCAGTACAGCTGGCAGTGATACAGTAAAATAACAAGGAAATCCAAGCTGAGCTGAGCGTTAATGTTAGTCAGTCACTTTTTTCACCCTACAAGGTCTTTTGGTCCTGTTGTTATCAAATCAGTGGCCTTCAGCAGCACAAGTTTGTCACAAGTTACATTATTCTGCTACCTTTCTTCTGAAAGCTTTTGTGTTTTCTCAGAACTTGCTGCGGTGCTCTTCCTCTGAAGAGCTGCTTCTGCTGAAATGTGGAACTTTTACATCAGTTTGCACGTTTAATAATTTCAGCAACAACTTGCATATTCTTTCTCTCACCACCCTTCAGGTCTACCTACGAGAAATTAAAGAAGACAAAGGTATAATTTCCATACAGTTAACTCTGAAATCTGAAACGAAATCTAAAACGAGTGAAAGTGAGCCAAAAACAGTAAAGTTCTGAGCTGCAAAGCCAAAACAATAACCTGAAGAATGCTAAAATGCTCAGGAGAGCTGTGGAGAATTAATGTACAGGGTCAGGAGATTATCAACCCAACTCCCTTATTACTACAAGCACCACCTTTCACTTCATACATTGCCACAGTTTATCCACTGTTGAGAGCATAACAAACTATCAAGCTATGGCTTTTGACTGGACTGAGAAGAAACAAACTTTTTTGGGGGGGAGGGGGCAAATTTGTACTTAAAGACAAAGAGTGGCGAACAGGACTGAGGTTCATACCTGAACATCAGAAAAAATGACCACAGGTAAGACCACCACGAAGGACATGGCCCACACAGCTGCGCTCACCACCTTGGCCACGCGGGGGTGTCTCCATTTGGTGCTGCGGATTGGATGAACTACAGCCAGGTAACGATCGATGGACATCACCGTCAGGCAGAAAATAGACGTGAACTGATTCATAGAGTCTGCCGTCATGACCACGCGGCACAGGAAGGAGCCGAACGGCCAATAGGAGAGCACATTCTGTGTGGTGAGGAAGGGGAGCCCAATGATGTAGAGCTCATCAGCCACAGCCAGGTTCAGGATGTAGATGTTGGTGACCGTCTTCATTTTGGCATAGCGCAGCACCACATATATGGCCAGAGTGTTGCCAGTCAGACCCACCATGAAGACCGTGAGGGAGATGATTGCTGTCATCAGAGTGCTGCTGCCCTGAAAGGGGACACTTTGAGTGGACAGGTTGGAGGAGATGTTGAAGGGGCAGGGGTAGGAAAAGAGGTATGGAGGTGGAGTGGCCGCATAGGAGGAGTTGAGGTCTGATGAAAAGGAAAACCAGTGGATCTGGTCTAGAGGCTCCATTGTGGAGACAAAGGTTTTACCACAGAGTCCAGATGAAGAATTCCTTCTGTTGTTACTGATTTAAGAAGAAAGTCTTTGCTTCTGGTTCCATGTTTACTTTGGAACAGAGACAGGAGGAGAATCAGCATCCACCACACTTCAAGGTATCACATTAAAACGCGCTTGGACATATAGCTGGTCAAGTCTTGTCTCTTGAATCAAATGTAAGCGTGACACTGAGTGTGCGTGAGAGAGAGAGAGACTCACAGCATGCAAGTGTGCGCTCTGGCCACAGCTTAGGAGAACACTGAGAATAGAACACAGAGTCGCCTCCGTAATTACGCACCAGAAACCCCTGCTGTTTATTACCTATAAGAGATGTATGATCGTAGTCACCTCTCCGGTTTATTTACACTGATTATTGACGTCTCGCTCTACCTGACTCACCCGCTGTGTCGTGCGTCAAGCGCGAGTACCGCTGGGAACAGTGCCACAACCTTTACGCACGGCCGATCTGTTTAACTACCAGCTCTATAATAATGCCTGAGTTAATTACTGTATTTGCAAGTTATGCCTGCACTACTGGCATCTCAACTCTACGCTCAACGACTTGTTGTAAAAACACTTTGTTAAATCACGCGCACACACTGCATTAAAGATTCATTCAGAGATCAAGACAAGAACACGCTTACTTGGCCGAGCAGAGAAAAAGTCTGTGAGTGATCAGATTAAATGAAGTGGAAAACTAAGCTCCTCATTGTCAATCAATCCTCTGATTCTCCAGACCTTCTCCCGTATCGATGGATAGCTTGCGTCCGAGCTCCCGATCGTTCGCTGTCCGCGGTGCTGAGCACAATGTGTCGGCAGCAGCTCCCCGCTTCTCCTTCCTCCCTCAACTTTCTTCCCACACAGCTCTGTGGCTTGTTTGATGTGATGTGTTGAGAGAGAGAGAGAGAGAGAGAGAGAGAGAGAGAGAGAGAGAGAGAGAGAGAGAGAGGGAGAGAGAGAGAGAGAGAGGGATGAGGCTCCTCAGTCTGGTCACGGGTGACTTAAGTGAAAGACAAAGAAGGGAGGCGTTACATTTGGAGCCAGTCAAAATGTCAATGTGACATCAGGGAAGAGGAGCCTCTCCTCTGTGGACACACAGTGTGCGTCCTGTCGCACAAGTGGTTTTCTGCTCCAGCATCAATGCAACTAAGTACATTTACTCAACTACAATTGTGCCCATTTTTTTCTAAGCACAATTTTGAGATAAAAATATAAATATGATGCGGTGCTATAGATGAAGCGACCAAAGTTGTCTAAATGCTGCTTACATGTTAATGTGCCAGTCGTAAAAATCAAAAATATCAATGATATAATGATATAACACTGACAGGAGAAACTGTGTCTGATGTCAGCTCGTAGAATGTTCACGTACAATTGACTGTCTTCATGTTCTGGTATTATCACTTTGTGTTTGACTTTGATTTAAACGATTATTTTAGCAACAATTAAGAAAATGACCTTTATGATATATCCCCACATATGCTCAGTCATGCCTTAGCTTCTGCAGTAGTGGTTGTAATTTAGACCTGAAGTGTTGTCTTGTTTTTCAGACACTGAAAGAGTTGAAATGAAAGGTTTTTGGACAGCGTAACATGATTTTGTCAGCCCTCAGGATTTCTACAGGGCAAAATGCGAAATCACACTGATGGGTTTTACAGGGATGCTCTGTCGAAACATAATCTCATCAACAGGCTAAATTTGACAACTCATGTTTTATTTATGGGCTGGAAGGGTTTTTTTGTTCGCTCTACACACACTGTCACACACAGATGAAATCAGCTCTAAAGGTTGTGCAGGGATTATAGGGGAGTACACACATACACACACAGGGCAAGGCATCTGAGTGTAAACCTGTAGCCTCAATATCCCACAGAAAGCTTTAAGTGAATGAGTGTGATTAAGAAAAAATTGAGCATCCAGATTCAATGATAATGCCGACCTCATCTCCGTCCCATAATCTCATATGAGCCTCACAATGAGCATGAACTGTGACACACCTGGAAGGTTCAAGTACACACAAACAGGACCAGTGAATACACACCAGAGGCACTGAAATACTGTAAGACGCTGAGAATATTATTTGAAAATGCAAAATATTCATCATACAACATTACCTTGAACTCGAATTTGAACTTGAATTTATTAACTAATCACACGTAACTCTTGTTTTATGCTTTTTTTCACATGAAGCACAAGTCTGACTCAGGAGAACACATCCTTTGAAAACATCACTAATAAATCCAACTGCACACACGGACGAATGGTTTGAAGGTTAAGAATTGTTACTTGTTTGAGCTCCTTGACAGCACAAGCCAACATATAACAAAGCCCTAAAGCCAGACTCATCAAAGAGCCTCTCTCACATGGACACCTGCATATCTTTAACAAAAAGATAGCGTTTTGAGAGGATGCCTCATTTAAGAGTCTAGCTTCATGTCTGCCATCCCAAAGGGCTGTGGTCAAGGTTTGTTTAAGAGCTCCAGTGTCCACATACCTAATGTATACATCCAGAGAAAGCAAAGGAATGTAAGCAGAGACAAAGAAGAATGAAAAATCTGTCAGCACGGAAAATAAACTTATTTCTTACAAGTTTATAAAGAGAGCAGTCAGTGCTGTGAAAAAATGGGCAGTGGCTTTGGTAAGTCACAGGCTCGCACATTTCAGCTAACACAATGTAAACCTATTCCCAAACCCCCAAATGTAGATGTTCAGAGCCAGGTGTTATACATAATGCGCTTAACTCACGTCACATACATAACATACTTAGCTTGCATCACATACATACATAAACATACTTATTTGAGCCCAAACCATTATCTTTTCCTCAACCTAACCATGTATTGTTGCTGCCTAAACTTAACCAAACTGCCATCCTTTCACAAATGTGTGTGTGTGTGTGTGTGTGTGTGTGTGTGTGTGTGTGTGTGTGTGTGTGTGTGTGTGTGTGTGTGTGAGAGAGAGAGAGAGAGAGAGAGAGAGAGAGAGAGAGAGAGATGTCACGGGGTGTGACAAAAACATCACTGTTTGACTGATAAACTGATAAGGACATTATGGTATCGTATCTACCTGGCCTTGGTGTGTTTCATTTAGTGAAGGACTGGTCATCTGGAAATTGATTCAAAAAATATGAGAGTGAAAAAAAAAAAAAAAGAATCCGACCTGTGAGTGTTGCATATACCAAGGCTACCTGCCCCACAGCCAGTTTCCAGAAAATGCGGTTCAGTTGTTAGTCCTGGTTTTGTCGAGGGTTTGATTTAGTCCATCATACATACATGGCAGATGCAGTCCTTACATTGACTTTGCTATCTATCTCATGCTTGAACTAATTATTATGGTTTGTCAAAAGCAAGGTCAAGTTGAAATCTGTTCTGAGGCACCTTCAGACTCCCACAGCTACATGCTGAAACTATCAACCTGCCTACTGGGATAGAGCGGAGCATGGGCCGTGTAACAGGTGACCGTCAGCTGCCTCAGCTTTGTTTCCTGTGTAAAGTGAGTCTGTGAAGCCCTTTGAGGATGCTGCTGCAGTCAAGAGCTAAAGAAAAGAAATAAACTGTTATTCTTGTGTTGTCACAAAGTCAAAGAGAAAGGCACAAAAACCAGCTGACTGTGCAAATAAATATGGTCCTGTCTCTCCATTATGACCGTGGTTCTGACCCTGTCAGCTGGTTTGTTGATGATAGAGATACCTCTGTGTGCCTCTTGTGTTTATTCCTCAAGAAAAAAAAAAAATAACATGGAACGACCTTTATTTACCTTTTGTTGTCTTTTCTCTGCTTCTGATGCACACAGCTTGAGTGGTCTGAGGTAAGCTGTAAGATTAGTCCCCAGAGAAAGCCACTGCCATCTTCATCACTGCCAAGGCTTGAATTTAAAGCTCTTTTTAAGCGTGCAGGCTCCTGCTGGTATGACTTTTAATTGCTTCGAATGACAGCTCACCAATATTAAATGAGACGTTCAATGCAACCACAGTCGGTCCTAGAAACACAGCGTTCCAAGCACAGACATAGATGGATGTTTTCAATCCCTAATTTATATGAAGAACATTTGTACTATTTGCAAATTAGAAAACTCAAAGTTCACAAACAGGTGAAAGTCGTACATTATGTCAAATGATACAATCCCCACAATCTATACGTTTCAGTCATTAGCAACGGAGTTCATCTGCAGGAGATGATGTGGCGTATGTAATTTTACATCACCTCGCAAAAACAGATGTGATTTTCTATAAATGCTTTTAAAAGTTTTCTTCCCGCTTTGCTTTTCATTTGTTTTAATTGTGTACAGTAAGCAGCATTTCTCATTATCTCTAAAGGTCAGTCGTCTGAAAATGTGTTACTAGCAGACTATTTCTACCTGTTACTCTCTTGCTCCCTGCACACACCCACGCACACACACACTCACACATGCACACACACATGTGCACGCACACACACACACATAGACACATGGAGTAACAGCAAACAAACAGATACATGATGATGCTTGTATGCTTCTATGACCTTTATCCTTGACTTCCACTGCATTGCAGTCTCCCTCGTTACCTCTCTTTCTCTGTTTTCCTTCCATCTATACACTGAACACGGTTGCAGGAAGAGGAGGACCCAGCCCCCCACTGAATAACTCCCCATTACCAAACAACTACATAAACACACTTAGGTGTTAACTGAAGACCATGTGTGTGTGTATGCATGTGTGCGTGTGTGTGTGTGTGTGTGTGTGTGTGTGTGTGTGTGTGTGTGTGTGTGTGTGTGTGTGTGTGTGTGTGTGTGTGTGTGTGTGTGTGTGTATCTAAGTATCAGGTGGATAAAGGGTGGACATCTTATGGGCATCTCCACAACAATACCCTGGAGAGAAGCTATCACACAGCCCGAGGGTTGACCTTACCAGCCTGTCAAAGGCCATTATTGTCCTATGGGCAGTGTGAGTGAGAGAGCAATAAAAGATAAACAGAAAACATGGCCGCCCATGTTTCCAGAAGAGGAGAATGAAAACATCATCAGCTAGAACACAGGCAGCTATATACAAACAATATAAACACATTTGAGTATAATGAATGAAATATATGAATTACATAGAGGCAACCACAGATTATTTCTGATAAGAGCCAATGATTTGGTTGAAGGCAGCGATGACTAAACCGGCTAAGGAAATAAATTAAGTAAAATCCTAGTGTGTAAATTATGGTGATGGAAATTTGTGCTTGTGAAGCAAATCTGAGTTGGAAAGATTTAGGAATCAGCCTGTTTATGTGGATTTTGTGAGTCGTGTAATCTGGGAGAACAATAGGAAGAGTCCCATGTTCATCTGTAATGTCCATTCTATCAGGAGTGCAATGGGTACTTTTCCTGTTTCCCCCTCCTTTCCAGTATGCTAAACTAACCATCTGCTTGCTGTCACTTCATATTTAACAGACAAACTTGAAAGTGGTACTGTATCAATCATCTCACCTAACTTCAATTTATTACTTGGCATATCTCCCAAAATGTTGAGCTGTTTTCTCAGATTATCACTTTAATGTCATTTGTAAATATATGTGCATTTCCAACACATTGGTGATATATTATAATTGCACTGCAAGTGTGTTTTGAATGCTGATGAATCATGATTTTTACACGTGTACTTCAATACACTTAAAGTTGTGCTTTTACTTGTATACTTGAAAATGGCAAAATTCAAATTTAAGTATAATATTTTCTCACCTGGGTGTGAATGCAGAATGTTTGGACAAAGGACACGTTTTTTGGTAACCTATCTGGTAATCAGTCTTTAACACAGAGGAGTGCAAATCAACATTTTTGCCACAGGAGACTCACCTCAAATACTGAAACATCTGTATGGCCACAATGTCAGTGAAACCGGATAATGAGTCCTTGAATGGCCACTTCAACTTAATTAGGGGATGCTTTTGTTCAAAGCGACTGACATTTATTTCCTCAAACACACATTTAGAGCAATTTGGGATTTAATGACTTGTCTGAGAACACTTTAGCAGGAGGAGGCGAGGAGCGAATGCCATAATTAATGTCAAACCTGCTCTACCACCTGATCTACGGCTGTCCCTCATGTGGCACCTGCACATGAGTTGACAATCAAAGGTGTTGCAGTGTGAAAGTAGCAACTGAGCGCCAAGTATTTTTGCCTTATTGTAGACAAGTAGCCTTCAGTGTCTACTGCTATTTGCAGACAAAAAACAACCCAGTGGGCAGGTTGGGAGAAGTGTCGATGCAGATTTCTTGACAGAACAAAGTAGTGTATCCTCATTAAAGTGTGCCACAGTGTGAAGAATAGTACAGAGAGAAGGTCAGAGCTGCGTTTGGTGTTAATTACTGTTGTAGATGAACCACTGTGCCACATACTTAAAAGAAAACCTCTCTGGCTCTTTCCCTCTTTCCTAAAAAACAAGACTGAGACTAAGATGGTGATTTAATTGACTTACTTTACACCTCACCAAACCCAGCCCTGATCAGGTTGAAAAGATCTTTCCTTTGTATATCTAAGTTTCACCCCGGCCATCAGCCAGTCAGCATATCTACCACTTTGTGTATTCTAATGCACATTTTGGATCCACGTGCAGATATGCCATTTTCTATCATTAAAAAAAAAGACATTCAGATGATGTGCAGCCTTTGGCGTAGATATGCGCTCTCTGAGTGCTTTCTGCCTAAGCCTGTTTATTTGAGTCTATATGTTTCTCATGGCTGGACTTGATTGGCTTGTGGTCACTGTTTTTATTGAGTCCAAAGTGGGGGTCTGTAGTCTGATAATGGAGGTAAAGCACTCTGAACTCTGATAGAGAACATAACTGCCTGTTGTTTGGCCTTGGTACATCCACCGGATAATAATACCTCCAAGTCTTTTAAAGCTGAATGAATAAGAACTGCTTTTTCTTCATTTTTGTGTATTCACTATTGTGTAGCAGAGACTGGCCTTATACTCTGTGCCAACATGTGAGGAAATGAGTTTAAATTCACAGTCAACATGTGATAGATGCTGTAGCCTGGTAGTGTAGCATCATATCATTCTGACGGTTAAGTATGTTTACTGTATGACAAGAAGTATGCAGTAAGTTTCTCTCACATATATAATCCATCCATCCATTTTCTATACCGCGTATCCCTTTCGGGGTTGCGGGGGTGCTGGAGCCTATCCCAGCCGTGAAACGGGCGAGAGGCGGGGTACACCCTGGACCGGTCGCCAGTCGATCCCAGGGCTCACATATATAATGACATGGACAATGTCATGGACATGTGATAAAACACAGCAAATACAAGATATGTCATGTTGACGTCGATGGTCTAACATCACATAAATGAACAGAAAAATGGAGACTCAGAAATGAACTTATAATTTTATAACTGTTGTTGACGCTGAGTTCAGTGGTTCTGTGCTGAGGCACTTACATCGCTGTAATGCAGAACTTGCTTGCTCTGGGGTGCTTCTGTAGATGCAGGTGAAGTAGACATCAGATGACTGTAATTTGTCTAATGTGACACCATCAGCTGAAAAGAGTTCATCACAGCGATTGCCAAAGTATCAGTGTGTCATCTTTATGATGAATTTAAACAGGAGGTTTGATTAGAAAGTATCTATTACATGAAAACAGTAATTATAGACAGGCTATTTGCAACTTCAAGGTTAGCAACGGCCATGGGTCCATTTCACAAGCACTGCTCACATACAGATCGCAAATGATACGAGCGTTCTGCAGGGCTCTCGCTTACTCCTGAGGTTTCAACTGTGGTTTCAAGTGTGGTTTTTGTGTTGATTAGTGACATTAGTGGCAAAATTAAGGCAAAACAATGAAGAAATGATCTCTTGCAGATCACAGCTTGCATGTTTCACAAGCTATATATATGTGTACTGTATACACACACACACACACACATATATATATATGAATAGAGATACATATTTTAATATTATGCAGTCCATCACATCACCACCACAAAGTCCTTAAGTAATAGTAGTAGTTGTAGTACTGCTTTGCATTATTTCATATGGATTTTTCTGTGTCTAATGTCTCAAAGGGATTTATACGCCCACGCCCAGCGACAGTGAAAGCAGAAAAGGGAAAAACTCCTTAGAACACACAGTAAATGTGAGGAATGTGCAGCATACATGTCCTCCGCACACATGGGGACTGGGTAATGGACATTATTTTTCCACCCGAGGAGAAGCTATAAGAAGATCTTATAGATGGATGCTGATGTGGAGGTGGCGCTGAAACACAATGTGAGCGATAGTGGAGGTGTTGGCAAGAATGCCGTCATCCATTTCTCTCTATTCACTCACTTGTTGCTATTCATAGATAAATACAGAGGAGAATATAACATATTCAGGAGGTCTATTTCAGCTGTCAATCAAAAAAATCTAATCACATTATTTCATCTGAACCAAGTAAGATAAATTTCTCCGGCAGCGAAATTCAGTTGAAATAATGTTAGAAGTAAAAGTTCTGTTGTTAAAGTACAGCGTTATTATTAAGTATAAAAAGTAAAATTAGTTGGGGAAGAGAGTCCCTTTCAGACCATCATTATACAGAATATATGACATTATTGGATATTATCATTGATGCATTAACTCATAAGAGGAGGTGGAGCTCATCATCTCCAGCAATGCAACATACTTTCTAAACTGATTTGAATGTAAAATTTTGATCTCCAGCTAATATAGCAGGTAAAGCAGCACATGTCGCATTATAGCCTGTTATTTGACCATGGCATATTCACTAAATAATAATACCTCCAAGTCTTTTTGAGGCTGAATGTGTAGGAACTGCTTTCTCTTCTTCTCTGCACAGTTTGTCCACTGTCATAAAGGAGCCAGAGGCTGGCTATACTCTCAATGCTGATGTTTTTGTGCCAATGAAAGTCATTTTTATTTCAATGTCATGTCTTTTTTCATTTCTCTGTTGAGAAATGTTAATAGAACTAAAACTATCGCTGTTAGATAAAGGTAGTTGAGCAAAGAGCACAATATTTCCTCCTGAAACTTTGTGAAGTCAATAGAAAGTAGCATTCAAATGTTACCTCAAATTTGTGTTTAAGTACTTAACTTGGATAAATGTGCTTACTCTCCATCAGTGCACCATTCATTTCTTGACCTCTCATCGGAGATGGGATCTGCTGGCTGGGGGGAAATTAAAGATTTTTGTTTCACATGAAGTTTCCTCTTTTTCTAACTCTCTCCTGGCTTCTATCATTGTCTTTTTTTTTGCCACATCCTCAGCTACTCTTCTTCTCTACTTCGTGTCTCCGTCTCCATCACCCTCTCCAGACCCTCCTCACTCTCTCCTTCTGCATTCTGTCTTCATCCATGTGCCCCTCTCTCCCCCTCTCTCCCCCGCTCTTCCTGTAGCCTTATAATAACACAGACTGAGGCCTCAGTAAGTGCTGTTTTCCTGGCCGGGCTGGAGGACCCTCCCCATAACCAAACAGGAGCTATGCTCATTTTACCTTCACCCAGCCCAGACTGGACCAGTCCAGGCCAGACAAACACAGAATACTATGTTTCATACTTCTGGACAAACTGGTTGACTGGGCCAGCTCCACTAGTCTGTAATGGTCAAAAGGAGATCAGCTGAGTAGCTACTGGACTCACACTTTTATACACATGGAGAAGCTGGGAGGCCAAAATCCATATATACTACAAAGTATATTCTATTGATTTAGAATACACTGAAAACATATAGGATATGTACCATTTAAGCTTTTCAAACTGTTGTTTGATGCAGTGAACTGTGTTTCAGTGTATTACAGATAAACCTCTCCATACATGCAATATTAAAAAGCTAACAACAACTATCAGTGGTTATATGCAGTACTTTGGGGCAGACCATAGGTACAGACTGAAAGTTTTGGATGAGTTGGCATAAAAAGGATTTGTAAAGACATTTGTGATTAACAGAGAAAATAATTCTAATGACTTTGGTGACCCCCTGACTTTTCCACTGGATTGACATTTGTGTTTTTGTGAGAACAACTATTGGACTGCCATGAAGATTTGTTTTATGACCAAATACCTGCAAAACTATGGACATTCCAGCAACACAGTTGACAGTCTATAGTCTTGTAGTCAGTGCACAGGTGGCCAGCTGAACAGAGCGTTTGTCAAAGGTTTGTCTACAGGCAAGCGTACCATTCAGCATGTATTAAGTTTATAATAATACATGAATGAAGAATGAATGGGTAGAAATAATGTTATTGAAATCAACAAGGACTTATAAACCCAACTCAAGTATGCATTTAAAATATGTCATTTGATACAAATGACATTTCTGGACAAACTCCAGAAGTATCAGCTTCATTTTCATCAGCCTCAGCAGTACATTGTGTTTTGTGCTAATTAGAAAGTGTTAGCATGCTATCACACTGGACTAAGATGGATGCCTGTATTATATATTAACACTCCACACAATGAACATTACACCTGCTAAACAGCAGCATGTCATTGGTGTTAGTATGTTGGCATGTTGATGTTAAAGCCTAAATACAGCCTCACAGACCAACAACAATGACTGTATTGTTTGTTACAGTTTGGTCAGAGTCAGAAGAGCAGAATTTTGTAAAATGATATGCAGAACAGCAGGTTCATTGATTACACTGAGCAAAAGCTAACTGACCTGAACATGATAAAAATCAATATTTCCTCCTCAGGGAGGGTTCTGGTGGTCTAAGTCTACCACTCTCTGATTTCCCTTCGCTTGACTGAGATGATTGATCACTTTGTGTCACTGTATAATGTGGGTTTGTGAAGCCCTGTGAGCCTTGACATGAATTGTGGTGTCAAGTCCTTCCCTCGTCTCACCATAAAAGCTCCCTGTATAAACTGGCTCTGTATCTTTCAGGAAGGCTGCACTTCAACTTCAACGACTAGGGTTCAAGGGCTTAGAGCCTTGGCTCTAGATCCGATGGAGATGCTCTGGTGAGAAAGCTTCACTCTTAAACGTCTTCCACCAATCGCTCTGAAACAAAATGTCAGCTGTCACGCCGCGTTAGATAAAGTCAACTCAAACGTGTTCTTTTTTGTTTGAGTTTAAGTCAGACATATGTCGGGATGTTATGTTTTCTGATCTTTATATTGGGTGAGGGATATGAATTTTTAAGCTTCAATTACTATTTTCAATTTCTCTGGGATGTCTAGCATTTTCTTTAGTCTTTGTCTTTCAAGTTGTCTGACAGTTTAAGGTAGTTTCTTGTCAAAAAGCTTCGACTTCATAGATAACACTCTTTTCTTCATTACGTCCATCAACGAGCACTCAGTCAATACAGACTCAAACTGTGCAGCCAAACTTTGCTCAGACCCACAGAACTTTATTTCAAATCCTCAAGATCCCAGCATTTCAAAAGATAGCAGATACGTTGAGCTGAGTTTTGGAGTAATGCATATAAATGAGGCACATACCATCCAGACTATTTCCATTTGATTGGATGGTTCAGCCCTAAAAAAACATTGAGGCATGGCTTTGGATATTTCACTCTAAAAATCATGCAGCTTCAGTAAACTGTTGGAACAAACTGATGCTGATGATTTTCTGTGCTATTACATTATACTGTATGTTTTGAAATAGCAGCCATTGATTGCAGTGCAGTTGTTCACTTAGAATAGTATAAAACCATTCGAGTTATTTGACCTAGAACATTTGCTGCGCCCGCTCTTCCACTCACATGTTTTGCTTCTCAGATATGAACTCTGCGATGAAATGGTGCCAATGAGGATCAGAGAGCACAAGATTTATTGCGGGACTCTTCTTTTCTTTGTGCAGAGCTCCAGATGCCTGCAGGCAGAATGGGTGGGCCCCGGCCAAGTCAAATACCCAGGAAACACCTCTAACACGTGCCCTGCACGGCTTCAGGAAATACTGCAGAGAGACGGGGGGGGGCGGAGGAGAGGAGGGGGCCCTGTTTTCCAAAATGAAAACGATGTGAAGTTTTACAACTGTCATTTCATAATCAAACCACAGCAGAGCGCAGTCATGTCTGCACTTCAGAGAGATTGTGAGGGTGAGGGAGGCCGCGCTGCAGTCATGTCAGAGCCTCAGATGGAGAGTGACTGCTTCAGCGTGATTTCTTAGTACTCACCTGAAAAATTCAGACATTTTGTACTTTGATGTTTTATCTTTCCAATAATTTCAGAGTCTATCTATGCATAGTGGGGATTTTGGTTACAGGGTACAAATTTCGTCAGCCTGCATGTAGCTCTTCTCCTGCAGAGATCACACACTCTCACACACACACACACACACACACACACACACACACACACACACACACACACACACACACACACACACACACACGCGTGCGCACACACGCGCGCACATACACACACACATGATGGTGCTGCTTTGGCAAAATTGCAGATGGTTGGTTTGCCAGTTAAGAGTCTATAAATGTAAGTCAAGTTGAATTGGTTTGGCTTGAACTGAATTTAGAAAGATTGCATCTCCACTTGATTCAACAATGCTGAGCTTTTTTAAAGTAGTGCAACACGCCCAGAGAAAGACTTTCTGAGAAACTTCAAAAGAGACCTGCCAGCTGAAAAGCCTCCATGCTCTCTCCAAAGCAACTCTGAGAACACCAAAGGGGGGGGGGGAAATGCTCCAAATGTATGATACAAAGAGCGATTGTTAACTGAACAGCAAATGGTATCAGGTAGGATATCTGGTTAATCTCTGCATATTTTAGGTTGTTTTTCTTTATTATTTCATTGTATTCATTATTAATAATACTATGAATATTAGAAATCTTCATTGCCATGTTTTGAAGTCAGTGTGGGTTGATTACTGTAGGATGGGAGCACTGTTATTCAGAGGATTTTATGGCTGAAAAAATTGCACCTTGATGAACGCTGGATTATTGAATGTCCAAATCAGCCTGTCAAGCACCCTGCGGCCCAGACCCTTGGGCTCTGCAGTGGCCAAAGTGGATGTCAGTTGCTGCTAGTTTTGGTTTGTAATCAACTGCAGAACTGATTTTGAATAAGTGGCTTGCACTGAAGCAGAATATCAAGTGAAATGTCAAAGGGCCTTTGCTTTACTACCCATCTTACCAGTTTTTACATGATGCATATTCCTGAAGAAGCATGTGATTAACCAGTACTGCAGACAGGGGGTCAACAGGGCTCTAGCTTTTGCCTTGAGGCCCCTGGGTGCAATAGTGACTATTTGAATATAAAGAAGACCACAAATATATTGGGTGGACTTGATTAAGTCTGAAGACTAAATACAGAATTACTTACTTATTTCTTTATTGTTTTTTGCAAGTGACTGTTTATTTGAAACTTTTGTCCGACACAAGCCCGAGCAGGTTTTATTCCTGAGACTCTTTCTCTTCTTTCAATTGATTTTCAATAAGAGAAGAGAGCAGCGATCTGTGAGCAGCTGCTTCCTCCCGCAGAAAGGAATGACAGCTGAGTGCCAGCTCCCAGCGGCGGCTCGAGGAACTGCACCCAGAGGAAAGAGGAGGAGAGAGGAAGTTCTCCCAAACTTTTTTCTCCCCTCAACGGACTGTGGAAAGGCTCGGTTAGATTTTCAGAGGAAAGAGATCCGACCAGAAGAATAAAGAAGACGCAGGGGGAGATAACGGTGTCCAAAAGCTCATCCCATCTTCTGTTTTTGTCCCCTCACATGAGAGGAGAGAGGGACGCGTGTCTGTCTTTGTCCCGTCTCTTTAGTTCCTTCCCAGACTGAGAGGACTTAACACCATCAGAGGCGATGAGATGTGAGTGAGCTATGCCTTGTGGAAATGGACAGACTTTATCCAAGCGAAAACATGGCGTCTGCGTCCCGAGGATTAGCTTCTTTTCCAGTGTGCTTGTGGCGCTCTGCTGCCTGGAGGCATGGGGCTCCGGGCCGCAGGGAGACGGCGGAAGGATTTGCAACCCCTGTCCCGTTAACTGCAGCTGCGCGCTGGCGGGGCCCCAGCCGTCCTGCGTCGTCAACTGCTCCAACATCGGGCTGGAGAGGGCCCCAGCTGCGGCAGACATCCCGCTGGCCACCAACGTGCTGTAAGTAAAGTGCCTGAGCAGGCCAGGGATGCACAGAGCAGCGTTTAATGGCTGCACTGCTTTAAACTGAAATCCACCCTGATGGGGGTCACCGAAGTTTGATAATAGGGCCGGAAAATAATGGATTACATTAACTTTTTGTTTATTTTCTCTCTATTGTTTTAGTTGTTTTTGGCACTGTTGCGTACTCTGTTTTTATTATTTATTTATTTATTTATAACTAATAACTGCTTTACCATGTTTTTATTTCCACCTCATCACTTTTTCTTTTTCTTTTTTTTGCATCGTCAGCCTTGAGAGAATGATAGTTCTCTCACACCAAGTTTATTTTATTTACTTTTCTGTTTGTTGTTGTCACGTCTGGAGCTGAAACAACTGGTCCATTAATCCGTTGGTTGATTCACAGAAAATAAATCGGCAACTATTTTAATATTAGTTTATCAATTTAGTGACAGTTGAAGCAAAAATGCCCAAAATGTGAACATTCGCTGCTTTTCTGACGCAGAAAAATGAATGTGGTTAACTTTGGCTCAGGAAAGTTCTGAAGCGCATTTTTCAAACTTTTCTAACATGAGGCATAAAGGATTAATTGATTAATACCAAGAATGGTGACAGATGTGCTGATTTGTGTGGCCTTGAACATCTTGCACAAGATCAGTGCTGTGCACCAGTTTAAGATGTTAAAAACGAAAAGGAAAAAAAAAATGCCAATAATATTTAAAGGAAAGCATGTAAAATGTGGGTGCACAGAAGGATAATAATAAAAATAAATGTAGGACTTTCTATACTCAAAGGTGACATAGGGATCTATCAAAAGGCCAGCGTGAAACAGTGCGTGTGTGTTTGTGTTTTAGTATGTGCATGTGTGTCTCAGGTTGGTAGTTTAAGTGGAGGTTGGAAGTCACCAGAGAAGGAACCTGGTGTTTGCAGTGCAGATCAGTCTTCAGCCTCTGGTGCTGCTGCAGCGAGAACATTCTGTTCTGCACCAACGGAAGACATGTGTTATCAATTATTTATTTCCCCTCGCACTATCCTCTTTTATTTAACTGAAAGTTTGACCTTCTGTACCAGGCTTTTAATCAGTGAGCATTATTTGTGAACTTCACTTTGAAGGGCCGACTAATAAGCATACAAATATCGTTTAATTCATTTAAATGGGGGCTTTCAATGCAAGTGAAACTGTGGTGAATTCAGAATTCGTCACAATAGGCCACTGGACAAATTGGTGATATTTGTTATTGTTTTGAAAGCATATAAACCTCCTCTCTCATCTCAGCAGGGTCCTTGATATCACTTGACATTTAGTGAGAGTATTTGCATAAGAGAGTTAGAGTACTGTTTGGTGCCACGTTAATCACAGACAGACCCTGCAGCAGGATCTGTCTCTAATCATGTCAGACTCTATTGCAGCGCTAATTGCATCAGTCTAGATAAACCTCCTTGGTTGTACTGCACCAGCAGAAGCCACATGTGGAGGTGACTGACTGCGAACGTTTACTGTCCTCACTGATTTTGGCCTCCTCTCTGCTGCTCCCACCCTATAGACAGAAGCATGGAATTCAAATCAGATATTTTGCTTGTAATTAACTCTGATTTCATGGCCGACCGTGGCAGGAAGAGACATCCAGTCAAGAACCTAACAATGTTCATTTTCAAACCGCTGCAGGCAGTGCTCGGCCTGTATTACCTTTCCACTCGTTATTTAAAGAACTGTGAAAAAAGGTCATTTGCGTGCAGGGACTTGTCTGGGTAACAGTGTCTGAGGCAGAGAGGTGAGTGCAGGACTTAAAGATGAATATTGAAAGATAGTGAGCCCTCCCAAAGACATCTTTCTCACTGTTTTATTGTAGAGTACAGTTTGCCTGCTCATGACCATGAATCTTTACAAGGTGCATTCACAGCTTGTCTTACAGCAAGTACAGCTGTCAAACTAATGTTCAAGGTATGAGAATAGGGTCTTTATAATGGTAATTATATAAAAAGTTGATCCATGTCCATGCTATTATGGGTTAGATGTTTTGGCCCAGAATTTGAAAAGAAAGGTAATTTGAGCCCTTATTCTTTAGGTTTTCATCTCCACGAACATGAATAGTGAATGACAGATTGGACAGTTTTCTCACTCCGCGGATTCAGCGCAGTTTCTTATTGGCACTGTTGTGTGTGAAGTTGAGACCTTGGAGTGGAAAACACACAGTGGATTTTAACAGAGCTGTCCTTTAACCATGAACGAGCAGAAATGCTGTAAATCAATAATAGGCTGACAGCGCTGCTGCTGGCGTTAGCGTGTGTGTGTGTGTGTGTGTGTGTGTGTGTGTGTGTGTGTGTGTGTGTGTGTGTGTGTGTGTGTGTGTGTGTGTGTCACCATGTGTGTGCACGCCATGGCCAAACAGTTAGATCCCTCGCTCAGGTGGATTGTGTCTGAAGACGCTGCCTCAGCCTGAAGTTTACATTGTGTGTCACTGCGGCTCCCCTGCTACACACAGTCTCAGATACTCCTGCTTTGACAATGTCAGTGTGTACGTGACGCTGTGGACGGGGAGGGGGTTGAAGCAAATGCTTCCACCGTACAGCCTTGATAATGTTGTGACAGATCAGGACTGCAACTGATGATTCTTTTAATTATCAGTTCAGTTTGCAATGATACTCTCACTTTTGATAAGCTGGAACCAGAAACGCTTTAGCATTTTTGCTCGCAAATTGACTTTACAGATCAATTATTAGATTATTGAAAAATCTGCCGCTTAATTTTCTGTTGATGAATGAATAGATGAAAGGTAGCCAGTATGATGCTGCACTGTGGATCAAAATGAGCCTTTTGATTGACTTGAATTGGAGCTCACTGTGGTCTGCATCTGGCTGTCTGTGCATAGTCAAAGTAAGAAGTTGTTGCAGTAGTGCAGATCACCAACACGTCGTGTTTCAGCAGGCGCTTACTGACTGTTTTATTTGATCAAAAGAAATTTCACATGCATTTCCTCCAGCAAAGTGATGAAAGCTTAAATTCTGATGTTCATTTAATTCAACAACATCAGCAATGCAATGTGACCTTCAGGTGTTTCTGTGAATATCTGCTGGTTATTAATGTGTGTGAGAAAGAGGAAGAGAGTGAAGACACTAGATAAGGCGTGATTGATTTATTTCTGAATTTCTGTTACTTTTCATGCACTTCATTGCTGTAAAAATACATTCAGACCAAGGCAGCGGTGGATGTTTTGTCAGAACTTGATTGCTCTTGTCTTAATAATGTCCAAACATAAGCTTTACACTGGTGTGTGATCGTCTGGCATTTGTTAGAGTCTAGATTATTGTTCTGATAAGAAAAAGCCAGATTCCTGGCTGGAAAAGTTTATTTCATCAGGCTTAAAATATTGAGATGTCGGCACTCTAAATTTTGCTACATGGATATTTTTTTAAAACAGGGTTTTTGCCTTCATTATCAAAAGAAATCTCATCCACACAGGCGCTGATAGATAAAAAAAATATATATATATCTCCATCTCCATTTGAGAACCCCGAGAATAGACAGCGATATAACACTAACCTGAAAGCCATGTTGGACAATCAGGAGCCTGAAAAAAGCTATTTACAGTAGGCTACCTGCAATTAGGGCTTCGATTCTACTATGCCTTCGCCATAGTAAACAGAGGAGATAACAGCGCACTTTCCAATGCCAAACAAAGAATAAAACGCTCCACACTGTTGGCACAAGCCATTTGCAGTGACCTAAGACTACATTTGTGTGCAGATGAAAGGCAAAGATGCATAAAAAGCTACATTTTAAAAAATGCTTGTGTACGCATGGACTAGGGATTAAATATGCACACACATTCTGTGGGGCTGGATGGATTTTCATGCTTTCTGTGTAATGTCACAAAGCTGTTGGCATTCACAAAACTACACTGTAACGCAGTTTTCCTTTCAGTAAAAAGCAGCAGATGTTCATGTGATGAACTGAAAGTTTAGAGAGTAATAAAGCCTGAGAGAGAGGACCTAAAAATAACGCGGAAGCGGCGCTGTACATGCTCCTCTCCTCTGTGCCCCTACCTGGCCCCATACGAAAATGTTTTCAACACGCCCCTGGAAAACAAAATCATCCAGTGGTAGTGAAGTATTTTAATATACTGCAGAGTGCAACTGGAGAAACGCATTCCCGTTGCACACCAGTCCATCTGTTCCAACCCACACACATAATAAAATCTCTTAGCGCTTCATACGGACGGTTTATGCAACTCTGAAGTCACTTCTGGGAAATGCTTGTGGAATGATCTCTGAAGTTTTTAAAGTCTCTGTAGCCTTTGTTTAATATGCAGATTGCTGTGACACAAGTCGCCAATGTCCTGTGCCCGTCCCGCGACAGCAGACAGAGAAAGTGAATGAGAGAGTTCTGTCAACATCTGCCTGAAAGTAAACCGTCAGCACATCTAATCAGTTCACAGTGGAAGACATGGGGCTGCTGGAACTCCTTCTTTAATTAAATGTGATCACTGACTATTTCAGATTTCCATTTCATTGCTGTTATTTTCCTTTTAAAGGCTTGGTGGAGTTCTTACATCTGCTGAGTGATTTGACCCTTCGTATTCAGTACTTTCCACATTAAACACATTAGCTCAGCTAGGAAGGGAACCAGAAGCCATGTCAGAGTTCATCCAACCTGTTGTCGATGTGTTCGCGTGTTAGATTACAGAACAAGTCCAGAAGTTGTATTGCCGGTGCTGGGAAGCAACCATGTAGCCTATTCAATTTATTTTAGCCTCAGTTGTGCTTTGAATGTTAGCACTAACATGCTAGAATAAAGCAGGCATGTCAATATACGAACATGTTAGTGTTTTCTTAATGCTGATGTTACTTGTGCGAATTAGTGTGTTTTCTAGGTTGCTAACGGACTACAATGTTAACATGAGCTCAGTTCACAAGTAATTGTCATCCCACCCAATAAAAAGCCCACGAAAATACAGCAACGATGAAATTATTTCTTGGGGGCATACAAACTGCACTTCCTCCAATGGCCACATGAGGCTGGCTGCAACTGGCTAAGTCAGTTCCCATAGACCCCCATATTAAAATGCTTCACTTTACAGCAGAAACATGTTTACAGCCTGGTACAAGAAACAGTTTTGCTCTGATGATAACTGCACAGGGGGTGCATTTTTATGTAACTCACTTCAGTTATATCATGAATAATTCTGGGAATTGTCACTATGATTGACAGCTAACCATTTTGGCAACCAGGCTTCATTTGGCCCACCTCAGCTCCACTCACACTCAATCTCTTTGCCCATTTTTGGTTTAGCTGGGAGTTTGGTAGAGTCAAAGATGGCTCACTGAGCTTCACCATGGCTGTTCAGACACCAATGGGTGATGTCAAGGAGATGAAGTCCATGTCTTATATGAGGGCATGTGAATTTATAACCTCAGTAAGCATTTTCCCAATGAGTTTATGGTCTCAGTCGTTAGTCTTCTTCGGTACAGCATGATGTTCATTTTGTTAAATATGGACCCATTTGGAGTGAAATAGACAATAAATTAGGGTATGCTTCAGGGCGTGGCTTTCTTGTAATTGAAAAGACGCTACCGTCCATAGTCAGGTTCATGACTTCTCAGTCGGATCCAGTGAGGACAGAGGTGTAGCGATGCATATCCTCCCCAGTTCCTCCCTCTCCAGATACTTCTTGCTGTGAAAAATCAAGACGGTGATGGCCATAATAACTCAAATTGTTATTGTTTGTGTACCCAGTTATACAAATATTTTCATGCATACTGATCATTTATGCTGTTTTAGATCAACAGCTTTTCCAGTCAGATTGGTTGGAAATGTGAAAAGGAGTCACATTGTAGATAATTTACTTAGTAAAGAAAGTATTTAATACTGTATGCAGGCCAAGTAACAAAGTAAAGTAACTGTTTAGTTTCCAAATGAACTTTGCTCACATTGTCGAGGCCTGTGCCTGTCTGAGGTCCTGCAGCATTTACCTGAACTGTAAACACACTCATGCTCTCACACACCACATGTGTGTCCTTCTCGGGAGGATTTTGTGGTGCTACCATGGCAGCAAGACGCATATACACACAAAGACACACTGCAGGCGTGGTGATGTGCTTCTCTAGCAAGTCTGTTTACAGGGAGCAGTTTTGGCTTCGCTCTGGGTCATGAGGCTCCACAGCTGTCCGACAGACAATACTCAATCTCTAATTCTCCCACTTTTTTTTCTGCTTTTCCTATCTCTGCTCCTCTCCTCCTCCAGAGGTGGTTATCATCCATACACCCACCTATACACACACACACACACACACACACACACACACACACACACACACACACACACACACACACACACACACACGTGCACACACACACTGACTAATGAAGTGGGAAAGGAAAGACTGAATGTACGGACCATATGTGAGGGAGAATTTGTTTTGTTACCATGGCAATTGTAAGAGGGTAATAAATAAGAGAACAAGGGAAGAAACAGTGTGTGTGTGTGTGTGTGTGTGTGTGTGTGTGTGTGTGTGTGTGTGTGTGTGTGTGTGTGTGTGTGTGTGTGTCTGTGTACTGTGATTATTAACTGCTTGTACCAGAAATGTCTTGGTTCATTATTAACCCAAGTGGCGGTGGTGATTACACAGCAGGCTGAAGAAGGAACTCGTTTTTGCAAAAGAGGCCAGTGTGCTGTGTGTGAGCACTCAGTGCTTTCGACATTGTGAGGACTGGAACAAGTTTTTAACCATTCTGGTCGATCCTCACTACTTCAAAGGGGTGTTTGAAGGTTGAGACTTGGTTTTAAGAGTTAGGTTAGAATTAGGTTGAGGTCTGGGTCAGGGTAAGGGTCGGGGGAGGTATTTAGTTGAGGTTAGAGTTAGAGGCGAGGGAATGCATTCTGTCAATGAGTGTCCTCAAAAGGATAGAAGTACAAGTGTGTGTGTGTGTGTCTGCGTGTAGATGATGCAACATCCTCTGGACTGAAGTCGTCCTTTGTCTTTGAAGTTTTAGACACTCTCGTAAGTTTGTAGCACTGCAGATCTCTTTGCTCACTAACGACAAACTCAGAGACCCTTGAGCACATGTGGGCATCGTTCACACAGTTGGCTGCAGCTCTTCCTGCCAAACCCCTGCCAGATGTATTGTGTTCATAGACAGACAAACCAGAAAAAGAAACGGATTCACAGGCTGTGAAGTGGCAGTTGTCTTGGTTGAATCCAGCTGGAGGTATGAGGGTTTAGTTTTCATACCTGCAGATGAAGCTATTTGTTCTCTTTCATTTTTAAGTACTTTGAGACTAACTTGAAAATTGCCTAAGCTTGATGTGTCACCACACTAACTATAAAGCATTACTTTTTAAATCTCTTCATCTTTTATAAGCTTGTTGAGTTGACTGTTTTCACGTCAGTCCTCCAGCTGTATTAGACACCATCAATCACAGTCAGGAATTGGTGCCCCAAAATTGCAATTTGGAGGGAAGGTTTGACTGAAATAGGCAGCTGAAAATGAGCTGAGCTAAAAATCACACATGTTCTTTCAAGTGATAGTCCACTCAAAGTGTATGTTGACTATCAAACATGCAATGTAGGCATGAAAAGTGGCTGTAAAAAGTTTGTAGTTTGCTCATAATTAGAACAGTGGTTATGGTCAGCTTGACTTCACTCTGTTACAATGGCGTCAACTGTGTCCACAGTAAAAGTCAACTTCTCAGACTTTTTCAGCATCACACTCGGTACATACCAAAGAGCCGAGCCTTAACCAAAGAAGAAGGAGATTATGCTGCAGTTTCTTTGGATGCTTTGGAGGGTATTACCCATGGAGTCCGTTGAATCTGATTCATATTCAAGATGACCACAATCACTTTTACAGCCACCATTTACAACCACCTCCCGAGAGTAAGCCCTTGATGTTCAAAGGCTTTCAATTAGAGTATCTCCTCAAGAGAACACTGGCACTCATGGAGCAGAGAAAAATGGACATTTGGTATATACAGAAGGGCAGTGTGTGACCTACATGTAGAATAGACACAGTGCATCAATTATATTGAGTATAATGAAGAATCAAAGCACTGAGTGCATTCAGGCAGTGATAAAATGAGGTAGGTTGCAGCGTTAAGTAAGAGGCTTGCTGTGCAGCAGGCAAACATACTGTGAGACAGTCACAGTAAATAGAGCAGACATGAGTTCAAGTCAAAAGCATGTATGTTGTTTTTGGGACACAGGGAAAGACAAACTGGCTCTGACTCCATAATGGCCCTCAAATAGCCTTGATACTCTAAACATGGCCTCTTAATTAGAAGAAGAAGAAACGTACTTTTAGTGTCACAACACACAGTGAGTAGCACCCTACATGCACACGCGCCATGCTTCCGTGAAATTATCTTCTCCGCATTTAACCCATCCCTGATCTGTCCTTCTTCCGCGGCAGTCCAGGAGCGGTGGGCTGCCAGCTGACAGGGCCACCCGGGGACCCAACTCTCATTCATTACCATTGGTCAGGTGGTGATCTTCTTGCATGTTTTTAGTGGGGGTATATTGTATGGAGGATACCCCAGGTGAACACAGGGAGAACATGCAAACTCCACACAGAAAGGCCCTTTTTCCTCAAGCAGGCACTGAGGGCATGGTGGAGGACACGCCACAGCAGGATTCGAACCGGGACCTTCTAGCTGTGAGGCAGTAGTGTTACCACTTGTGCCACTGTGCCACCGATAATTAAAGTAATTCATCGTGGTAGATTCAGGGCCCATTTAGTTGCTTTTAAAAATGTGTGGAAAATGCCAGCCATGCCGCTTTCATCCTTTTGTCCAAGGTGCTTTGGAGGTTTCACTACTCTCATTCCTGCTGTTACTAAGCAGCTGAGACCACTTGTACCAATTAGCATTGTCAGCAATTAGCAACTAGTAATATATCTCCAGGCTTTGTTCCTTGTGTTGCTGTCAAAGCAGTAAGAACTTGACAGATTGTACAGCTCCGGACATCCCTGAATGAGTATAATCCACCTTCAGTTTGACTGACCTTTCAACTGGCTGACATGACATTCTCGGACCAGAATGGTGAACGGAGTCCGTCGGTAGCTGATTTGTTAATTCTTGCCACATGACCTGCGGTGCACTGGCTGCATTCGAAATGACTGAGATTTTTCCACCTTGATGCACCGAAGAAACACTACAAAAAACAGGTGCGTCACAACAACAAGCGCTTGAGAGCATCCTGCATCTCCATTAAAAATAATTCATTTGTGCGCGCAAAAGATGCAACATCTGAATGGCTCCTTGAATGACATATGAACTGAGGGCTTTATGGTAACAAGGTTATCGAGGGTCTCCTACATTAGGCCTGAGAGATTAGGCATTAGAGATTCATTCAACAAGCCCATCTAAGGATGACTGCTTACCCTTGTTGAAACCTAATCCCTGCGTTGTATTTGAATGTGACAGAAGAAGAATAGAAAATGACATTTAAGCAATAGAGGAGAAACCTGTAGAGACTTCATAAACTCAAGCTTGTTGGATGTCTTACTAATCAATGCCTCATATATCATTGTTCTCAATGCAGCGAATTTAAATTGTTGCCCTTTGGACTGGGTCGTGACAGGCAGCAAGACGGCAGGACAAACTGCAGCAGGTGTTCACCGCAGAGGGAATGTTTGATTTCTGCACCTTTTTAACTAAACAACTTAACCTGTTGTCTCCCCCTTGCTACTTGCTAGAAAAAGGTGAAGAGAGCGATAATTGGATTCTGCTCGCCGCATTGATATATAAAAAGCCAAGACATAAGTGTTTGTGCATGTGTGTGGTGTTTGTGTATGCAGCATGTGTCGCGGCCTTGTGTATGTGAGAGAATTGCAGAAACACACCCTTTGTGTGTAGTCTGTTCACAGCAGGTGCAGAGAGTCACTGACTTAAAGATATCTCAGAAGAAGATTCTGTCCTGTGTGGGCACCAAGGGTCTTTGAGGCTGAAAATGGAAAATTGGATTGTTAACCTCTAAAGAGTGGAGTTGCAACGCTGCCAAAATTCTAATGAAGTGAACATCAACAGTGTGTTTCATTTACATTCAATGTCGTAACATAACTCAAAAAGCCTGTTTTTCATTTTCATTTTTAAGTCAAGGGACGCACATTGTCTGCCGTCACCAAACAGGAAATCCAATCCATGTCCCATGTCCTTTCCTGGTGCAACCTCGTCACAGTTAAACGAAAAATGTAATCAAAGCATTATTATGAAAACAAGGGCGTAATGCAAATGCCATCCTCCCATTTGTAAGTCCACAGGGGATCCATGTCTGTGGACCTGTGTATGCGGCAAGTCCCAAAAAGATGCATTTGAGATTTACTTATTTCATGCCAGTGAACCTGAAAGCCACTCATGAAACTGATGCAACCAGCAAAACAAGCAGAGAAGCACAAAGCTAATATGGGAAGGTAAAAATGAAGTGGTGCAGTCGGTCACCCAGCTCGTGATGTAGAGCTAAAGTAGTCATCATTTTCGGCTCGGATTGCCTCGGCAGCCGACCTCTGTGCTGTCAGGGTGGCTCATGCTTTGCTTGTTGCAATGGTGTCGGAGGATTACTGTATTTAACTGTTGGGTGACAGGTGTCATTATTGTGCTCTCTCTGCTGCTTGCTTGTTCCATATCATTCCTGCTGGCTGTGCTTTCTGCGCGCTCTTCTCTTTCTCTTGCACTTGTTGCATCAGATTATGTGGAGCTTCCCACATTTATAAACATGGGATGAATGGTGCGACAGTGCTGCCTGCACAGCCAGATTGCCTGTAGCCAAATACTTTGTTTCAAGGCTGGAAATATGCATATATACAGTCTTTGTGTCACTTTTACACAGCAATGCTGAGATGTGATTATGTTTTAGGAATTTCAAACATTCTTCAGCATTCTTCAAATGTGCAAAGGCCTGATTTCCATCCAGTGTGTATACGAGGCAGACATGTCCTTACTCTGCTGTTTGCATGGAAACAGTCTGAGTAAAGGAGACTTTGTAAAACGCTGTCTAAGACAAATTCTGGATTATTTGTCCCCTCTTATGAATTTGGCAAAAGTAGTGCATTAAGTTATTCCTTTCTTTGTATAAAATTTATTTGTGTGTTGCAGTACCAACATGTAGGCCACTCCCTGACTAAATGATATGCCTTGCTAACAGCAGATCAGCTGCACAGATGAGTGCAAGCACACTGTCACAGACACACTCATTTCTGACCGTAAATCATTCATTTCCCACCTTTACTGCTTTCATTTTTCATGCACTTCTGA